>NC_041383.1:800483997-800485857 GCF_002162155.2 Triticum dicoccoides | reverse complement strand
CAAAAGAACTGTTATTAAGCATTAGAAATTTACAAAATTAGTTGTTTCTCGGAAGATTTACAAATTAAGTTCAGCGCGTACACGAGACACAAGTGAATTTTTATTAGGTTTGAAGCTGTAAAAATAAGTTGCAGCCTGGTTCTGCTAGAACGGTTGCCGCAGAGCTTTGAAACTCTGCTGCTGCCAAGCACACGGTTTTACTTTACATGTCTCTACATTAGCAGAATGACTACATGGGACTCCTTATCAGCTAGACGAAGGAGTGCCCCAAACTAACTGATTCATGGCTCCTCGGAAAATTTGTTTACCAATTTGTACCTTGAGAGCATGAGCAGAGGAGCTTTCTCTGCAAATGAACAATTACATTTCACAAAACTGCCTGCTGCCAAACGACTACTCTGGTCACTGAACCGTGTGTTCATCCTGGTTGCAGGCGCACGAGATCACAGTCCTGCCCCTTCTGCCGGGACAGCCTCAAGAGAGTGAACTCCGGCGACCTATGGATGCTCACCGACCACCGCGACGTGGTCGACACGGCGACGGTAACCAGAGAAAACATCAGACGCCTGTTCGCGTACATCGAGAAGCTGCCCCTCGTCACGCTGGACAACATCTTCGATGCCTATGATTCCCATGTAAAATAACTTCGAGCCGTTGACGATGACTTGCTCGCCACTGTTCTTTTTTTTTCTGGGAGCGTTGACGCATGGCTTGTTGTTGTTGTTGTTGTTGTTGGTTCATGCAGAGGATGTTCCTCGTCCTGGGATGTGGCTGACCATGGATGTGGAGCAGCCTGACAGGGAGACCCAACCTGTGTGAGCACCCTACCTAGGGTCCTCAGGTTTTGTAAATACATGTACAGATTTACAGTTTGCATGGAAATGTTCAGAGAAAGTCGGAATAACAACATGTTATGCTTCTCGCAAAAAAAAATTGTTATTATGCAGTAGAGTAATGTTTGTACAGATTTGTAATCTGGATGGGAACATGTTGCGCATGTACAAGTACTTACTCCCTTCGTCCGGAAATACTCGTCGGAGAAATGGATAAATTTCCATACGGGGAAGTATTATTTATGTGCTAATGTGATTTGCATATGGTTTCAACTGAACACAAGGCTTGCTTCAGCTCTCCTTTTCTCTGTGTGCGCGCGATTGCCGCCCTTTTTGTGATTCAGTAGTTTGCTTAAGATGTTTGCCTACAGATTTACGGGTGAGGATAGCAAGTAGTAGGTTTATAAGTGGAGTTCTCTAAGTTTTGTCAGTGCTACATAGGTACAGACAGTACATACGTACTCCCTTCGTTCTGAATTACTTGTCTTGGATTTGTCTAGATACAGATGTATCTAGACTCATTTTAGTGCTAGATACATCCATATCTAGACAAATCCAAGACAAGTAATTCAGAACGGAGGGAGTACCACAGTACACTGCTGGACGCTGGAGAGCGTAGCGAGTAAAGCAAGTACAGTACATGCCCTGTGCTGTACGGATACATACGGACGATTGGTACAACCCACTTTACAGTGCATATACTACGTACCACAGTACAGGACATGAGCATGACGATTGGTACGGACTTCAATAACGCGGTAGATGGAATTTATTTTTTATTTTTCTGCGAATGCGGCGGATGGAATTTAGGGGCCAAACATAGCAGGACCACAAATTTCTGATTTTTGTTTTTTGTTGTGACGAACTTCGACGAATGTTTTCAGTGTTTGCAAAATTTCATGATCAAATGGCATTCTTGGAAGTTGTGGTAAAAAAAATCAGCACTCCAAAATGCTTTTAAAAAGTTTTTTTTTGCCACGGCGTCCACACATTTTATTCTTTGCTGAAATTTTGTGAGCGATCAAAA
>NC_041383.1:800474493-800483843 GCF_002162155.2 Triticum dicoccoides | reverse complement strand
CCCCAAGAAGTCCAAGTTTTTTGTTTTTCTTTTTCAATTTTTTGGATTTTACTGTTCATCCCAGCTCATTTGAGCTCGGCCTCAGAAACACCACATTCGGGAAATTTTTTGCATTCCTAATTTTATGAGGGAAAAATCACATGAGCAAAAAATGCATAGATTGAACAGCTTAGATGCTTTTTTTTCATCTTCGTTGTTGCAAAAACATGGGTCATAAGAAGAAAATAGTTTTATGACCCATCCTCAAGCATGGTGAGATCTTAGAAAGAGCTAATTGCGCGTGCGTTGCAACCGGATATACATATTCTAGTGGTTGAACACCAATAGAACCATGCCATGATTTTCAAATCTTTTCTACTGCCTCTGTTACTAAATATAAGACACGTTTGCAGTTCAACTTGAACTGAAAAAGGTTTCATATTTAGTTGCAGGCGTAGTGTTTAGTAGTTTAAGATTTTCGGTGATAATAATTAGTTCAGTCGTTCTGGTCTAACTCTATTATAGATTTCTGGCTACATTCTCCATAGGTGCCTCTTAGATCTTCTTTCTGCAACTACTAGCGGTTTCATTATATATGGGGCAACTCATGATCTTCGTATTGATCTATTGTCCACGTTTGTATCTATTATTTCTTAGCTAAACAGGTGGAACATCCATCCAAATTGGTTATACCATGGAATCACAGCCAAATTATAGCTGACACCCACCTTATTCTAGTGGATCTTTTCTGCATCAAGGTTCTGCAGTTAATCTTCACATTACTCATAGCTAACAGTAATACCAAGAGAAAAACCGAAGTTGTTTGTCAAAAAAGGCAAACTAAACTTCTTTAGTTAGAACTTAGTGACACACCCTAGCGTTTATTGGCAATATTTATCAAAGCATATCATTTTTACTTATAATTTGGACATCATACCGACATGTCAGAACATGGATCTAAGACTGCTAGGTGAGTAATATGACATTTTAGAGCTTAGAATTAAGATAAGCGGCTTCAAGTTTACTCAGTGTAGGAGGGTGTATGGGCTGGGCAACGATGACATACACCAGCTGATGAAAAATCATTGGTTGGGCTAAAATGCAATGTAATATCATATTATAATCAATGAGGATTCAAGCAAAAAATAATTGATATGGTCATCAACAAATTGGTCTGTACCTTGTCGCAAGGAAGACACTCGAGGAAACTGGAATACTCAGTGGGATTTCCACGCCATCCATCAGGGGAGCATCAGACAATCGAGGATGGAAGAGAGAGAGAGAAAAGTCATGGAGTGATGGTTGCTAGCCCGCAATCGGAGGAATCAAAGCAACAAGGAAAGAGATGATAGGGGCATGAGCATGGGGGAAAGGGATCCACCACCGTTCACCCTGCCAACGCTCGCCTTTCAATCACCACCACGGCTAGCCAAGGGAAAGAAGATAGAGGAACCCCAAGTTAATGCATGGAGGAGAGGGGCATCACCTCGTTGGGCATACCGCTGGTGGACAAAAGAATCTCGATGGAAAAAGAGAGGGGGAGGGGTGTCACCTTGGCGCTTGCCATTGGTGAGACATGCCCAATGGATGGGGGTGGAGAGGCATCGCACCAGTGGGATAGGGGGTTGCATGGAAGGGTGAGGGTATGGGTAGGTGAAGGCAGGGTAAATTTTTACTCCCTCCGTTTCTAAATATAAGTCTTTTTTTTAGAGATTTCAATGTAAACTACATACGGAGCAAAATAAATGAATCTGCACTCTAAAATAGGTCTAGATACATCCACATGTAGTCTGTATTAAAATCTCTAAAATTTATATTTAGAAAAGGAGAAAGTATTTAGTTGAGGTTTTGATAAGATTTGATTTGATTTGTTGAGTTAATGCAGAAGGTGCGACGCACACGAGAAAACTCAAACGAATGAGGGACAAAGGGTGAAGGCGGACGTGCAAAAACCAACTCCACTATAACAGCAACTTTTGAAAAGAGATTGTAAGACCGGATCATGGTGCTAGGATGAAGCCATAACAAAGAGACCGAACCATTTCCCATGGTCGAATACTCGGCCCCTTATTGACCGAATCTAACTCAAACTTCTTGGTTTTTAACCTTTTCGGCTGAAGACCGAAATGCCTATCAAGCTCTAAAATATAACCTATGTTGCCTTACTAACGGCCAAACTTTCTAGTGTTCGGTTAATTTCGCTGAAAATATTGTCTAGGTCCTTAATGTCAAACAGATAAAATAGAAACAAAATATATACTTTTACAACGGATCTAATGATATTGAATTTGATGTCATAAATGTTGGCATTCCTTCCAGAAAATTAGACAAACAAACGTGGGAAATTTCTGATTTTTTTAGGAAGATTTTGACCAGGGGGCTGCTAATCCTAATCCTGATCCAAAGTCCCCGTCGCTGCGTTCAGGCAGCCGCCGGCGACCAGTGAACGCTTCCGCAGCCCATCGCGCGGAAGGAGGCAGAGAGTCCAGCGTCCAGCCGCCGCCGCCGCGCGCCCACCCTACCCGAGCTCACCCACATCGGCAGCCGCCGCCGCCGCCGCGTTGCTGCGCGCAGAGGAGGGGCGCCATTATTTGATCCTCTGATTCTTTCCCCACGTCGGGCGATACTTCCTATGCGGCGGCAGTAGCGCGAGGGAGGCAGCCAGGGGCCGAAAGATTCGGATTGATGGAGATCCGCGCCCGCGCGCCCGGCAAGATCATCCTCGCCGGCGAGCACGCCGTCGTCCACGGCTCCTCCGCCGTCGCCGCCGCCATCGACCTCTACACGCAGTCCTCCCTCCACCTGCCCCCCTCAGGTCCCCTCTCCGGCCCCTCACAAACGCCATCCGACTCGTGATTCCTTCCTGATCCTCACTGACGCTCTTGCCTTTCGCAGGGGATGGCGGCGCCGGCGTGGTGGAGGTCGACCTGACAGACACGGGCCTCGCCTTCTCGTGGCCATGCTCGCGCCTCCTCGAGGCGCTGGGGGAGACCTGCCGCAAGGCGGAGCTGCAGGCCCCGAGGCCCTGCTCCCCGGAGGAGCTGGCCGCCATTGCCAAGCTCGTGGAGCTGCACGAGATACCTGAGGCCAAGATCTGGCTCTCCGCCGGCCTCTCCGCCTTCCTCTACCTCTACACCTCCATCCTGGGGTCGGTTGGCAGCTTTCTTTCCCCCAATCAAAATCAAACCTTGTAGTAATGCTGAACCTTCCTGACAGTAAACTTGATGCAACTTCTTGTGCAGGTGTAGGCCTGGGAAGGTCGTGGTGAGCTCCGGCCTGCCGATGGGCGCCGGGCTCGGTTCTTCGGCCGCGTTCTCTGTGTCGTTGTCGGGCGCGCTGCTGACGGCGGCAGGAGTGGTTTGTGCTGAGGGCGCCGTCGACGGAACAGAGTGGCAGTTGTTGGGGAAGGATCATCTTGAGCTGGTTAACACGTGGGCGTTCCAGGGGGAAAAGATCATTCATGGCAAGCCTTCTGGCATTGACAACGCTGTCAGCACTTTTGGTACGTTGTTCCTCTGGTGAAGAAATTAGTATTGAGGTTATAACTAAGATGCGTTACAACTAAGATTTTTCCTGTGGTGAAGAAATTAGTATTGAGGTTATATGTGGTTGTTTCATGAATCTATTCCTCAACGCCGCTGCCTGCACGTTAAAAGTTTAAATCGGTAACTGCCTGTTATTGCCAACTAAAGTGTGTCCCATCTTGTACTTTTAACTTGAATTTTGAGTATTCTATAAGTATAGGAGTTCAGTCATTAAAATCTCACCCGAATCGCTTCGTACTACAAACATCTTGTATTTTTAACTTAAATTGGAGTATCTTATCACTTTACATGTCATTGGGATTTAAATACATCTGTTACGTGACTTTTAGGAAGCATGATCAAATTCAAGAAGGGGGAATTGACGAACCTCAAATCTGGCAATCCAGTGAAAATGCTCATTACTGATACAAGGGTTGGTAGGAACACCAAGGCTCTGGTTGCTGGTGTGTCTGAAAGAGCCTCTAGGCACCCCGATGCTATGGCTTCCGTCTTCCATGCAGTGAACACCATTAGTGAAGAGCTTTCCAGCATCGTCGAGTTAGCTGCTACTGATGAGATAGCCATGACCTCAAAGGAAGAAAAGCTAGCAGAACTCATGGAGATGAACCAAGGGTTGCTCCAGTGCATGGGAGTCAGTCATTCCTCTATAGAAACCGTGCTGCGCTCGACATTGAAGTATAACTTGGTCTCGAAGCTCACCGGAGCTGGTGGTGGAGGCTGTGTTTTGACATTGATACCAACTCGTATCCTTTTATATCTTATTACTTGTGTACCTTTTATATTGCTTAAATTCCATAGATCCAGCATATCATTTCCTTTCAGTTGATTTCTCCATGGCATTTTAACTGAATGTTTCCAGAAACCGGAGTGTGCACAAATGCAGTCTTTGGCATTCTGTTAGTGAAGAATGTCAATATTAGAGTGATTTGCCAGTAAAAGCTAGATCCCTGTCACTTAACATTTTTACATGTGAAGATCTTCTGAATTGTTATTTAGTAATTCTGTCAAAACTTATTAATGTAGCAAGGAGGAACTGGAAATTGCTTAATGTTTACTGACGTGCCCACTTAATGAATAGGTCTGTTAGATGCATGTGAACCAAGAGTTTCACAGTTCTTGTATGTTGATTTAATCTGGAATGCTTGATGTATGTTTGGTACTCTTTTGAGTTTCACAAACATTTTGATATATAGTCCGTTTGTCTATATCTACCGACTTAGCAGCGATGCTTGCTTCCTTGACATCATAACTTTCAGTGTTGTCCAAGTTAGTTTTGGAGAAGGTCACCACGGAGCTAGAGTCGCATGGTTTCCGCTGCTTCAAAGTCGAGGTCGGTGGACAAGGTCTTCAGATTCAGCAAGGATAAGATAATGCTCGCTCCTGCTTCAATGGAGATGTTGTACACTATTTTTAGGTTTGCTTGACCTTCCGAGACGAAAGCATTCTTCCTATTCTGTGCCTAGCAGACCACTCACTGTATCAATCAATAAGCGAGTTTATCAGTCGCATGATTGTTGTTGTATCAGATCAATAAACCATGTTCCATAGTCGGGCGTGGTTGGAAGGAATATTTGAGGTGCCATGTTGCATCTGATCTGATGTATCATTGTTATCAAAGTTGAGTTCATTGGGTTGGGTCATTTTTCTTGTAATAAATAACTCTCTGCCTGCTCTTTTGTGTGTGTAAGCATTTGCAGTTTTGGTATCATTGAGTGCCCACCAATTGTAATTACAGTGAGCTCTGATTGGAAGTGTAGGGTTGTGCTCATGTTTTGTAAATGTCTGTAGATAACATTTACAATTCGCATGGAAAAGGTTAGGGGGAGATCCGGCATGTCAATGCGATTCTACAACACCCAATGCTAGTACAGCTTTGTAATTTCATAGTACTAGTATTTAGCGTGTTTATGTAGTACAGTACTATTTATTTATGCGTTGGTTCGTTTTAGTGCTGATGAATATGATCTGTAGCTTCAGTTGAATAGTCCCTCCGTTCACAAATATAAGATGTTTTAGATATTTCAATACACTACATATAGACTGGAATGAATGAACAAATACACTAAAACGTGGCTATTACATCCAATTCAGAAAAAAAAATCAGAGCATCTTATATTTGTGAACGGAGGGGGTACATCACCATTTCAGCTCTCTTTTTCCTCTACCGCCAGTTTAAAATATTTCGAGTGCGGCTAATCTGCACCTGGGCTCAGCTGCACCCACGCTTAGAAAAAAATTCAAAAAAAATACTAGAAAAATTCAAAAATTTCCAAATTTTTTCTTGGTGGTAGATAATTTGACGCGTGAGGTGCGACCCAAAATTCAACTCATTTGAGCATCTGAGCAGCTCTCGGCAAAAAAGACAAAATCAGGGTCTGTAAAAATGTTTACTGTTCACGCACTGTTTTGACACCGATTTGTCTTTTTTGCCGAGAGCTACTCAGATGTCCAAATAAGTTGAATTTTGGGGCGCACCTCACGCATCAAATTATCTACCAGCACAAAAAAAATTGGAATTTTTTGAATTTTTGCAGTATTTTTTTTGAATTTTTTGCTGAGAGGGAGCAGATGAGCCCGGGCACCGTTTTGAGTTTTCGAAATATTTCGCCTTATTTTGTTTTTTCTCATGACACAACTAAAAATTACTTGCAAGGTAAGAAAACTTATCTGGAGATTGTTATTGTCTGACTGACATTTTTCCGTAATATACTACTCCCGCTGTAAACAAATACAGTATAAGACGTTTTGACAGTTTAACCAAAACATCTTACATTTGTTTACAGAGGGCATGGTACATAGGTACAGGCGCACAGGCTTCACAGTACGTTACTGATACCGATCGACCAAGCAACTACCGGGTATGTACCTTACAGTACACTAGGTACAATTAAGTGTTCACCTAAACTTTGAAATTTAGCATGAAAAAAGTCCCATCCCACGTTCTGTAAACATAAACAAAAACATAAAATGCATGTCATTCAGACTATCAGGGTGATTTTCTTTTGTATTGGGTAAGACATTGCATCAATCCATCATCTATTTGTGAAACATTTTACAACATTCTTCGCATACATCAGGGGAAGGGGGGCTGTAAGATCAGTCACATGCTACTCAAATGCTTGCGCATGTCGAAAGGCAATAAAAGTAGCCATTCGGGTACCACACGGTCGTCGTATCAATCCTCACTACTACTTCAGAGAAAAAGTATCACCATATCCTCAGGTCGGCCGTGACCCTCAGGGATCAGGACAGCGAAACCTTCCGGAGGGTTTTCGACATGTAAGGTCAGAAGAATCTTATTGTTCGTTGGCCTGAAAGGAAACAGTTGCACGGCTTCAGTCACGGTTTACAGATTGACAGACAGTTTTCACCAACGTAAAGAGGGAAGAGATGCTTGTTGATAGGTAAACATCTCACCTTGTCTAAGATTCGCACATGCCATGAATCAATCCTGCGAGGTGAGTTAGGTTCGCCATAGTTTGGACCATGCTGGGGCTTGTTCCTTAGGAGAGGCAGCCTTGCAGGCACCGCATCATCGTCACTGTCGTATTCGATTTCATTTTCGGGCCCAAGGGCCCTAAGTACCATTGCAAGAATGATTGATAGTGCCTGCGAATAATCAAATGTTATTGTTATTGTTGCTGTTACTAAGTTTGTTATGATAGTCTCTGAAAAGTACAGTGGCAGACTGGTTGTGAGCCAAACCAGTAGTGGAAGGTACAAATAAAACTATGGTACTCCCTCCGTTCCAAAATAGATGACCCAACTTTGTACTAAAATAGATGACCCAACTTTGTACTAAAGTTAGTATAAAGTTGAGTCATCTATTTTGAAACGGAGGGAGTACTATTTAGAAGTCTAATATGGTTATTTGGCCAAGCAGTCAGCATTTCCTTTTTCCCCTACATGTTGCCACCATACTTGTTATATCTACACAGCTGTTTGGTTAAAAGCACAAGAAGCAAGAGGTGGAAGACTTGAGCAGAGAATCGCTCACCTGAGCAGCCACCACCGAGAGGGCCACCCACTCACATATGTCAAAATTTGATCTCACGAAATGCTTGAATTCATCAAACTTCCCGGATGGGTCATCTGGGAAATCCTGCAGGTTTGGGGATTATCAGACCATCATCACAAATCAAATAGCTGATATATATATTAGAAATAGCAAGTACATATAGCAGTTGAAGTGCTTCTTACCTCCTCCCAGTAGCTATTCAGAAATACATCAGCGGCGATTGCAGCTTCCAGTATCACAAGCAAGAATACAAAGATCATGTGCTACATACATGTCAGGTTAAGGCAAAATAGTTCATGTCACCAGGGCACAGTACATCTAAGGTCATAAGAGCTCCAAGAACACAACTGGGACTTGGGAGATTTCAGCGAACTATTATTAGGAGCCAACGGTTCCATTTCGAAACTTACCTGCTAGCAATTTCCTTCTTTTTTTGGAAATATCATTAATACTTTAAATGGAGATATCATTAATGGGAATAAAAGAAGAAATGTATGGCCTCTATGCGACAACACAATAGGCTTTGAGGAATTTTGATAAACCAGCAGCAAGTGCCGCACAAGCCGCTTTCAAGGATACACAAGACAGGCAGGGGTTGTTTGCCGTTTCGGCGGCGATGTGACCCGAGCAAGTCAGCAAGCACATGATGATCCCCAGGCTGAGAAGAGTGTAGATAAACCTGCACAACAAGCGAATTCTTTTCAATCAAAACAGCCATTCCATATTCGTGGCATGGATTCCTAATTTGTCAAGCCCAACTAAATATACGCAAGCAAGACACCTGAAAATTCCTTGAATACTGGTGGCATGGATTCCTAATAAATTTGTCAGGCCCAACAGAAAAAACATGGTAGTAGCATAAACCATCCGGTGCACACCGCCGCGTCGAGGCGTCGACGTCGTAACAGCAAAGCAAAGGGGAAGATGCCGATCACTAGAGACGTGTCTAAGTTGGGGAAAGCGATTGTTGAGCACAAATCGCTGTTGTTTCTTTATCCTCCATGAGTGCTCCAGCATAGCCCACCAATCAACTGCCCACCAAATACATCCATCCATCCGTCCGTCCGTTGCATCACGTCGTGACGACACATCGCAGCCGCCACCTAAATTTGGAGGGGCGGCGCAATTCCACCGTAACCACCGAATGGCACTTGCAGCCATCCGTCCACTGCTTTTTGTTTTCGTCACTGCACACAAATTTGCTGCAATAGTGGCTGCTGAGTATCCCGCCCGTCAGCAATCACGAAAAAAGGGGGGCCGCTTTTGGGCTTGGTTCGGTTCCTACGCCACTTCCCGATCCCTCCCCTTCTCTCTCTCGTTGGTTCTAGCAAGGAACTGATCCTGATCCTCTGTTGTTGCTACGCCGGTGAAACAGTGCAGCGGATACGCGCATTTCGCTGGGAATCCGGTCGGAGGTGGGTGCGGCGGGTGGTCGGGCGACGGATTTCGCCGCGAAATCGGTCGGAGGAATCGGGAGCGGCGGCAAGAATGGGGGGAATAAAACAGCAAATCCAGCGGTAAGCAGCTAGGCGAAAGCAGAGATTGCGACGCGAGTCGCCGCGCTACGCGAGATCTGCCTGTGGAGTTGAGGGGGAGGGGAGGGTACCAGGGGGCGGGGAGGTGGCCGGCGGCCTGCTGGGACCAGGCGCGGAGCACCCAGAGCGCGTAGAGGATGACGGCCATGCCGGCGAGCCCCACGACGGAGTTGGCCGCCTTGAGCGCCGTCTGCACGCAGCTCCGCACCGCCGCGCGCCCCGCCATGCCCTCCGCCGACCACCAGCTCTCCGTCCGGCAGGCGGCTCCCCAAG
>NC_041383.1:800465758-800473811 GCF_002162155.2 Triticum dicoccoides | reverse complement strand
CGGGGCTGCCGCGGGAGACCGCAGCTGGAGTTTGACGGTGGCGTGGGGGGGACGGGTGGGGAAGAGAAAGAAAAGACTTGTGAAGACCGGAGAGCGGAGCGGAGGAGTGGGGTGGGGGTGGGGGTGGGGGTGGGGTTGAGGTTGAGCGGCGGGGCGGGCGGAGGCGGACGGACGTGACGACTCGCCGGGAAACGGGAAATGGATATGCGATTTAGAAATTTGGGACAGCGATGGTTACTCACTTGTGTTGAAGTTATTAATAACGTAATGTCGACCGTAGATGTGGAGGTGCTTGTTTGTACGTACTCGATACATCCGTATTTACTCACGTATATCTCCGTATTTAATTTTACATGGCTTCGCAATCTCCTCTTGTCCATGTCCATCGGCGCAAAAGAAACCCCACCTCGCCCATGGCCGTACAAGGTTATGGTTTGTGTTTGCGGTTTCTCAACGCCCAATTGTCTTAAGACTACCGCACAACTCTTTCGAAAAAAAGAGACTTACACATAACATGTTTGCATCCATCGATCATGGCTGAAATTTAGGGTGGTCGTTTTTTTCAGACGTCTGAAACCAAAGGTGGTCGTTGGTCAGTGTGTGGTGGAAAATCCCCGCATTATTCGTGTGCTCGTAAATGTTGACTCAATATCTCCACATTTAATTCATGTATGCCCCCGCGATCACCTATTTTATGATCCGAAAAATCCGCTCTTTTAAGCCCGACATGAAGATTCTTGTCCAAGATCATTGGGCATTTCAGCCGCCCTATCGTCTTGATTAATGCACATAAGTCATCGTATTCTTGTAGTTATGTATACTTAACCACTTCATTGTCCGTGAACTCGGCATAACTCAGAGGTTTAGTTTTGTTGTGTTGGAAGCAGCCAACATCGGTTCAAGTCCTAGATTTGGCATGGATGGTCACATTTTTTTAGGTTTACTAGATCAATAATGGCGCGCGTTGCCGCGCCCATCTATTTTGACAATATATTGATAGTAAGTTCCATAAGTATATAAGGAAGCCCTTTGATCGCTAAATTTGAAGGTAAAGTCATTTTTATCAAGAAAAATGATTACTCATTAGGCATTAAAATAATTGGCATCACTTACCAAAATGTCAACAGACAAAGGCAAAAGAAAAGCAAACATATTTTCTCATAAGTGGAGTCATGACAAAATTTAGAGGTTATGAGAAAATGATTATCTCAAGAAAGCGTTCCTACCGCCAACTAAAAAGAAAGCAAAGAACATTACATCACAAGCTCTTGTTCTTATATTCCCACATCATTTATGTTTTTGCAAATAGGCAGTGCAAAAGAAAATGTTAATCTAGTCAACATCCATCAATTCACCATCATAAAATAAGATATATAAAGCAAGAAGATATAACATCACATCTTGATATGTGGACTTTACAACCACCGGTAGAAATAGTTCCATGACATGTGCTTGTACCTTTGAACGGTGTCCTTCCAATCTGGATCTTTTGGTCTTTCCATACTTGTGCTCGTCAAAGAAAATGTGCCTTTCTCAACCTAGATCTTTCAATCAAGTACCACCACATCCTACATTAAGATAGCACAAATCATTAACATGTAGCAATACGATATGAGAAAGCATATAGTTTTACTGATTATATATTTTTGATCTTTTTATAACATGAAGATATCTACAGTGTTGAAATAAACAAAGTGTTGTACTCATAGTGGCCTGTAATCCTACACATGATCAAATAGTTTGCCAACTTTCTATTTTGTGGAATAAAAAGGACGCATAGATTAACTAAATCCCATGAAATGAGGGAACTCAGCAGCTAGAGAAGAGGACTGTGCAGAACTTCGGAGTGCCGAAGTTGGTTAAGTCAGAGTATATCCTAAACAGGCAGAACAAATAGAGCTAGTCCGTGGGATAACTTAACGAGGAAAGTCAAAAGCTACAAATAGTTCCAATTGTAATAATGTGTCCTCTTGGTACTTCTCACAGAATTAGTAAACTACATTTACCCATACAAACGAGAAGTCCACTACAAATATAGCCGAAAAGGAGAAATGACGATTTTATTCTTGTCATAGATGTTCATGGTGATCGAAGCTGGCCAAGCTTCAGAAAGGATAAGCTCATAACCTGAAAAATATTCTGCTTTACTTATTTTCTCTGAGGCTAAATATTTTCTTAGTACAATAAAAGCAATGTTTAGTGGGTTCAGGTTGTGCTAGCATGACAAAATCTTAGTCATGGACCCAGTCTCACCCATGAAAGTCTTAAGTCATGTTAATGGTTCAACTAATTGATGGACAATAGAAGATGACAAAACCATAAAACTCCATGCAAAAGGTCTCACATGTGGCTCATAGTAAGTATTGTAACATACTCCCTCCTGCAAAAACGTCTTATATTTTGGTACAGAGGCAGTATATATCAATGGTTAGCTCTGCTTAGAAAATTATCCTAGAGGCAACAGGCAAGTGCAGAGTCACAAAAACATGTGATACAAAAAGTTTGACAATGGTAACTCAGTAATGAGTAAAGCAACTATGCCAACAATTTAAAAGGGTCTACATAGGGATCGTAACAATGCTAAGAGCATCTCCAGCCGTTGGAGCCCCCAAGAACACCACCGAACCAAAAAAGTTGGTTCTTGGGGGTCATCCGGCGAAATATGGGGGCATGAGGAGGGAATCTTCCGAGTCACACCCCACCCCAAGCAAAAGTTTGTGAGGAGAATGATTAAGTGGGCCGAGAAAAAGGACACGTGGGGTGATACGATTCGCTGAAACTTCCGCCGGCGCCCCCAAGAGGCCCCCAGCGCGCTGGGTTTCGCCTGGGTTTGCCGGCGGTATTTCAACATCCTGGGGGCGCTGGGGGCGTGATTGGGCCGTTTTTCAGCAAAAAGCGCCGTCCGAGCCCAAAACCGAGCCTAAAAAGGTGTCCTGGAGAGCATCCTGGGGGGAAGGGTATGGATGCTCTAAACTCACAAAACAGGTAGACTCAAAAAATCGGAAGAAAACACTCTGTAATGATATATTAGCATGAACTCACTCACAGTCGGTTAGGACAATATCTATTGAATTAAACCCCCCCTCAAATGTCCAAGATATGCATTACTCTGTACAAAAAGGGCTTTCAAGAAGCAATCTGTCATCCTATAAGCTAGAGCAATCAACATTTAACATACTATGTTTCACTGTTATTGACTGCCCTATCTCAGAAGTTAAAATTTAACCATTTATTTTCTGCTAATGCATTTAATAAATGGGAAAGAAATGCATGGTAACCAAACAAAATGTAGGAAACCTGTAACCACGCCATTTGATATAATGAAACTAATAATTTTCAAATACCATTAGCGAAAGCTTTCAGCTTTTGATTAGTCAGACACTGGGGGAGTACTTTATGAGGTTTGTAGGTTGAATCCACCGCAAGATGTATAAACCTTATAGTTAAGCAATTAAACTCTCTTGCCTTTAAGATTATATGTGCCATCATTTATGACAAACCTTCATCCAAGCTGAAAGCAAAATTTCCCAAACTATGTGGGCATCCACATCACAATACCTCCTACAAATTCCAAATTTCTTCGTTATCTTTTATTTTGCTAGATGACAAGATTCCTGTCGTCCCATGGAAGTTATTCAAGAATTATGTGAGTCAAATAAATTGCGTAACAAACTTGACTATTTTGGAATGTATAAATTTTATATTGAGATGCTAACTAACATCATTTTTCAAAGAGAGCATTCTAGGCTTTTTACCATATTAGTGCAAAGAAAAGAATTAATGTAACACTGGATGACTTAAAGAGGCATGTGACCATCCTCGTTGTACATATGCCAGCTTCTAGTATACTTGCTGCACAACAAATCCGAAAGTGGATTGGTTACTGTACTAATTTCGGGAGATGAAGAGAGAAAACTAAAAATAGTAATGAATACACGAAATAAATAAGAGAAACGCATAGATGTTTAGTGAACCTGGTTACGAAACTGATTCTTTAATTTCTGTGGATGTGGTTTCCCCTCAGAATTAAATGCACAAAAAACTTGAGCATCAACTCCTCTGACAAAATTGAAGTGTTTTCCAAGTTCAGTCCTTTCATTGTTAAAGCAACCAAAAGGTCATATTCTCTTCTTTCTGCTCAATTCTGTAAAAGAGAAAGAATCGATTAAAAAATTATCACCAGCATACAATTTAGACTTCAAAATACGATCAAACCGTACATAAGAGAAATTTGAGTTTATTTGGAATATCTTGGACAAGTAGATAAAAATGATTATATAGATACAATGGAACTCACAGGATTCAATCGAGTGATCAGTGATAAATCTACGGAGCCTTGTATCATGTAAAAGCACACACGTAAAGGAGATATTCCAAGTCCTAGCAAGCTGTGTGAGAGCACCTACAGCCATTTCTTTTGGGATTCTCGTGTTTTGGTCGTGTTTCTCGTGTCCTTGCGGAGTACAACCGGCGCGTCACGAAAACCGCTTCCACTCCCGCCCCCGCGCATCGGCTGCCTACGTTGCCTCGCACCGCTTCGCGTCAGGCGATCACTGGCACACGAGGGACTGGACCGAGGCTAAGTTGGTCGGTGACGGAGGACGCACAGAAGTAGGAGGAGAGATGCACAGACCTGTAGAGGATGGATGGAGGAAGTGACGCCGGCCGCCGTCATCGCCATGATCTGTTCTTTTGTGCGGAAAATACGACAGCGGCGGCGCACTGGAGGGGTCGGGGGTGTGGAGCGGCGGCGCACTGGAGGGGGTGCGGGAGACACAGAGAAGAATCAAGATCGTTTGTTCGGCATCCGACGCTAGCGCATGCCAGTGAACGAGATATTTCTAATTCGGCCGCGGGAATAGCAGCCCAGACATCTGGCCCAGCATCAGCCCACACGGTAGAAACGTATCTTGGACGGCCACGGACAGCCGAGAGGTGCGATCCAACGGCTTAAATCAGCCAGGACGTGAGAGAGCTCGGAACAGGTGCGGTTTTACTGTCCTTAATTCCAGGCTTTCTGGTGATATTTGTTCAATGGGAGATGACTTTTTCATTGACAATGAGGCATTTATGTTGATTTGTTGGCTCAATCTCACAAAGATGCTTATAGAAATAGTGTGTATGTGCGTGCTTGCTGCTTCCATATAAGTGTGAATATGAGCGTGTTGTTCTACCGTATTTTTACAGCTAAACCCACTATCCACTGATGAAGTATCATTCCTTCCCTAGGAAAATATCTCTCCTCTTTTCACATGCCCATTGTAAATTAATTAGTAAGATAAATAAAATCTTAAAAATGGTGTAGTATGGTGTTTAGTGTTTACCTTGCCGCTGAAACGCATACCACATGTGCCTGCCCTCTGAAATAATCTACCACTAGTGCCTTGTTAAATTTTGGCCTATAAAACAATTTGGAAGACAGGACACGACTTCCTTTGAAAGGCATCATTAATTGATCGATACTACCAATAATTGTGAAGATCAAATGGACACAGCTGCTAAACCGTACTTCTTTATGCGATATGAAAATTTTGAACAACAGTAGTTACTCATGATGTGGTTAATACTGACAGTAGATGTGGATGTAGACGTGAAAGTGTTCGGTTGGTGTGCTCGGTACCTTCATATTTATCTGTGTATCTCCGCATATTATGTTTGTATGACTTTGAAGTCATCTCGCATTTATGTATGTCGAACAAAAATCCTCTTTCCCGCATTCGTATAAAATTGTGGTTTGTACTGTGGCTTATCAACCCCTTAGTTGGCCCAAATCAAGACCAACATATAACACATTTGTATCCATTGACCATAGTTGAAATTTAAGGTGGTCATTTTCTGAGATATCTAAATCAAGGATCATAGTTGGTGGTTGGGTGGTAGAGAAAAACCCCACATTAATTTTTGTGTTCAAAAGTATGCGCCCGGTATCTTCGCATTTATTTGTGTGTGTAAAATCACCGCATATCTGCTTTTCAACCGCCTTATCACCTTCATTAATACACATTATTTGTATTATTCTTGTAAGTATTTACACTTGTGATGAGGTTAATGTCGACCGCACATGAATACACCCATTTTGGTTTTAGAAAGGATGTGACACCCGCCGGGACATGGAAATGTCGATTTGAAATTTCGGATAACGGTTGTTACTTGCGCCGAGGTTAATGTCGACCGTAAATGACCGTTCAAAAAAAAAAGCATGTTCGTATTTATTTTTTATGGCTTTGTGGTAGCCTCTTTTGTGCAATGGAGGAAAATAGTAAACCTTGTGTCTTCCGGGGTTGCCTTTGACTATCTTGTGTCATCGACCTTTCCACAACTGTCAGATCCTCCTGACTCAAACATGTCTTAAAACATTATGCATCAGCCATGCCTAAATTTAAGTTGGTCATTTTATCGCACCGGATTATTTGTCACGCTTGATTGTTTATTGTATTCTCAAGGCACATGATAATTAATGTGAGATTATTCATCGTATTATCACAACTATGTGCACTTAACTAGCTACTATTCATAAAATCACTCGCCTCCTCTCTCATGAAAAGCCTAGGGTTTCTCTGTCTCCCGGTGGTGCTCTCTTGTGGCCTTAGCCCGGCCCTTGCCGGCGGGAGGGCTATGTTTTTAGATGTTTCATCGAGTCTTCTTAGAGTTTGTGTCTTGCTCAGGAAGATGAGAGGATGGCAGTTCCCTGAAGATGGAATAAGGTTCTCCCCGCTTAGCCCCGTCCTGGCGGTGCAACTAGCATCATCGGTGGGCGTGTGGAGGTGTGTCTCTGATGGATCTGTCCTTGGTGGATTTGCTCGGATCTGGTCGTAGTTCGTGTATGTTTGTGTTTCTTCAGGTTGGATCCTTCTATCTACGCTACTCTTCATCGACGGCGATTGTTGTTCTGCTGGTTCTATGGGGACTTAGCATGACGACTTTCTGATTGTGTACTACAACAAGTTTTGTCTGGCTTCGGCGAGGGAGAGAAGATGGCGGCGCCGTGTCTTCGGATTGCTTCAGTGTTTGTAGTTGTTACTAGGTGATCTACGGATCTAAATATATTTTTTATGTTCGTTGTACTGTCATGATTAAAGATGAATAGATTGAAAATCTCCTCAAAAGGAAAACTGCTTAGTATCCAATGGAAGAAAATCACTGCTAGGGTGCTTTGGCATGCCCATCATGCCATGCTTTGACCGCTTACCCGGTGAAACATGCACCACACGTGCCTGCCCTTTGACATAATCCGGCGCCCCCCGTTTGACTTCGAGCACGGGAGTCTAATTTGGCTGCCCGGGAATACGACCCTTTTTGTACGTTTCGCTCTGGATAATGGTTATGAATTTGGTACTTGGACTCTGTTAATTGCTGGATGTTGTACTATGGATCAGAGGAAGTGCTACTTTTTAAATTTCCAAATGGCATATTCGGCTGACTTGTACGTATTATGATCTTTATGGTATACAGAGGGAGTAAACGAGACACGTATTACAATGCAAAAAGTGCTGCCTTTTAAATTTAATTTTTACATTCTCAACGTCTTTGTACTATGGCAGTGTAGTGTTTTTTATCTGCTTATTTCTTTTTAATGAAAGGGACTGGACTAGCCCCGAACCACCGATTCCTTCCTTAAATGAAAGCGATGGAAAGTCACACTCAACTCACTAGGGAGGTCCAAACCAGGGCCCTGTCTCGTTGATACCCTACGGCAGGGCGATGGGCTACCTTCGCGTACGTATCTTTGGTACGCATACGTGCGCGGTCACTAGGGATGCAGATTTAGAACCTTCAGGGGTGCTTTTCAACCCTACGTAGTTCGACTATCTTTTTAAAATTCACCTCATCTTTTGTAAATTAGTTCATTTGATTGAACTAGAGGGTCGGAGGGTACCCTTTAGGTTCTAAATTTGTATCCCCGACGGTCACATGCCCGATAGTTACTTGTGATGAGGTTTAATGTTGAACGGAGATGTGAACGTGTTTGCTTGTACTTGGCATTTTTGTATTTAATCATGTGTGTCTTTATTTTCATGTGGCTTTACGGTCCCACTCATCATTATTGGATTTT
>NC_041383.1:800455432-800465370 GCF_002162155.2 Triticum dicoccoides | reverse complement strand
CTCCGTCCGGGTTTCTTGGTCCCCGTTGTATTTCGTGCCAAATTTTGATCGTAGATTAAACTAACAAAATGTTCACGCATGTCACTTTTAAAAACTATGTTCAAATTCGAATCCAATGAGATAATTTTTCTTGACATGCATTAACATTTTGTTAGTTAAATCTTTAGTCAAAATTTGGCACAAACTATTACGGTCCCACCCAAAATATATGTTTCGACCGCCCTATCGTCTTAATCAATGCACACTATTTGTCGTATTCCTGTGTGTACACTTAACTATACCTTACTACGTACTTCCTCCATTTTTATTTAGTTCACGTATTAGATTGACTGAAGTCAAACTTCGTAAAGTTTGACAAAATTTATAGAAAATAATATAAACATTTACCATATCAAATCTATATGATGTGAAAGTACAATTAATAATGAATCTAATGGTATTGATTTGTTATTATATATGTTAATGTTTTTGTTTAGAAACTTTGTCAAAGTTTACAAAGTTTGACTTTGACCAAAGCTAATATGCGGACTAAATAAAAACATAGCAAGTATGGATGAAAATCACTACTCCTTTCACTTGTGATTTGACTACTTATGCAAATCTACTATTCCTAAATAGTTGATCCCCACTAAGTCTAATTCTCTCAACATGCGGCCTTCCACCTCACCAAGTGTGTGCCATGTCAGCATCCACTAATACTATTTTGCAACCCCATACAAACCCCATGCATACTCTTTCTTTACACATAGTGCAAGTATGAAACATTTATACATTAAAAAATAGTAGCTCTTGATTTGGATCATTTCCTTCAAACATAATAAAATTAATCTTCAAATTCCCGCCGCAACGTGCGGGGAACTAGGCAAGTGGCCCTCGCATTTGTGAGGGCACCTACATAGAGGGTAAATGTGATGTTATATGGTAATCCACTGCATTTCTCTGCTTAGAGATGTTATACGATAAATTGTCAGGCCAATGCATCTGGTCTTCTGGTATTTGTTGCTTACCTTTTCCTAAATTAATTAGCAAGAGAGAACAACAAAAAAATTAAAGGATATAACTAGGGTGTTACCTTGCCGGTGAACACTTGCCACACGTGTCTACCCTCTGAAATAATCTACTTGTCAGCTCAGAAACAAATCTACTTGTGGCTCTTTGAATGTTACCACACATGAATACTGCCTTTTTGTCTTTCGGATAAGATAACATGACTTTTTTTAGGACGCCGTTAATTGCTTGGGATACTAAACATATTTGTTTTTTACATTCACAATCAACATGTATTTTTCAGGTTTTAAGCCAGTATTTTTTTTTTTTTTTGCTTGAGGGAGACATGAAGTATGCCATGCACTACCTTGTCAGATAAAGGCTTGGCACATTCAACGTACGGACATCTTTTCGCAAAAGACAAGCTTTGATGATTGATAGGGCGTTTATTTCACAAAACAGTATAGATCAAAATAGAGTGACCGATTGTTTGGCAAACTATAGTCGTATCGAGTGCACCAATGTTCAGTGGTTGCACCAAGGACTACCTTGTATTGAGAATCTTTTGCATCTCCACTGTAACTCTATGATTATAATCCGCAAAAAAATATTCTATGATTATGTGAAATAAACTCCTTTTAACCTTGCAAAAAAAAGTGCGGTCCCGGTCCCGGTCCTGCTGCCCCCATTGTACATGCCCTAATGGTGAAAAGCGATGGAGGGTCACCATAGGTGGGGGATGTCCAAATCCAGCCTCCGTGCGTGGGTCTTCCGCTTTGTGCGGCAAAACGGTGGGCAACCTTACTCTGTGTACACACACATACATATTTACGTTCTAAATACAAATTGTTTCATTCCATTTTATTTTATACTATATCCTTATTATGTCAAACTATTGCCAGAAAGGTGCATAGTTGGGAAATGCTAGGATGTTTGCAAACTACACTATAGCCATGTTTGAAAGAGGTGATTTATGGCTATTTTCTTCTGGATGAACGGTAGCTATATTTAGGTCTATGTAGAATTGGGTATAAATTGTAAACTGTGAACAATTTTAAAATGCGTAATAATTTTTTAAAACGCAGTGAACGCTATCCTTTAAACCTTGTCTATTTCTACAGATACTTTTGTCTCAACTTCTGTTCAATTACGTGACTTGGTCACCGTGCAAAAAAAAAATACTCACTCCATTTAGTCGATGATACAGATGTTTGAAAGAGGCGAATCAAATAGTAGATAATTTAATTGTTGCCAACATTGATTTCTAGCTATTTTCTCCGAGATGAATGCTAAATTTAGGTCCGCCTAGAAATGGCTACAAATTGTAAACCGTGAACAATTTTTTGAATACACGATGAACAATTTTAAAATACAAGCTGAACATTTTTAAATACATGATGGATTTTTTCTAATAAGGTTACACACTTTTTAAGTCGAAGATGAACATATTTTAAACCACAAATAAAATCATTTTTAAGTAACATTGAAGAATTTTCAAATGCACAAAGGATATTTTGTGAATTCACGATGAATATTTTCAAATACAACCTGAACAAGTTTTAAATACATGATTTTTTTTAACAATGTTAAATTTTTCTAAATGCATGATATTTTAAATATAACTTGAACAAGTTTTAAATTTTTCTAAGTACATGTTTTCAAATACATCTTGAACAAGTTTTAAATATTTTCACTAAAAGTTTTCGAAATTCATGATTTTTAATAATTAGAGTTATGAAAATATTTTTGTTAATTTTAGAGAAATAGCGTGAAAGAAAAAACCGAAGAAGCAGAAGAAAATGTGCGTCCCTTCACCGCGGTGAGCCAGGCCCATCAACGAGGTGTACCCAAGGGATCATCAGCCCGACTGCCCGACCCAGCTTCGTCTTCGTCCCCTGCTTCCCCGTCGCTGCCGCCTGCTTGAGGCGAGGCGCTCGCCGTCGCCGCCGCCGCCGCCGCCTCTACGCCCCTACCGCCGGCCGCTGCCTCTACGCCCCTACCGCCGGCCGCTGCACCCCCTTCTTTTCCCCTCTCCATCCGGTCGCAGGCGTCTCCCCATCTGGCTTCCCCGCCGCTGCGGGCGACCTCGACCTAGGGCATCGGCGGCTGCGGAGCTCTTCCTATCTCTCGGTGCGAGCGGCCAGCAGGTTTGATGCCCCAGCAAGCATTGCTACTCGATTCCTCGTTGATGAACTGTATTATATGCAATTGCTGTATTATCTTACACCCCTCGCGCGAGCACAAGAAGAGGAGGCGGCGCCAAGGCAGGCGACGGCGGGGCCCAGGTAAGTCCCGTCGCCGGCCCTCCTCCTCCTCCTCCTCCTCCTTCGGTAACGGCATACCCACCGCCGCAGCTTGTTCCCCTTCCTCCCATGGCGCCCCCGTCTCCTCTTCCGCTCGATGTCCTCCTCCCATGGCCGCCACGGCCGGGATCTAGCCGTCCACCGCCGCTCGCCTCCTCCTCCCGTACCTCTGCTTCGACGTCCCTTCATGCCACCGGACCTCCTCCTCCTCTGCCGCCGGTTTCCCATCTCGTCTGCTCCTTCCACATGCGCTTCTGCTGTCAGATCCCCTCCTTCTTCCCAAGCTTTCTTGCTTTAATGTTACCCTGATATGAAAATTGTTCCAGCCTTCCATCTTCTCTTGATTGTCTATACAGAGGCCTCCAATACAGACATCCAAACGCAGCAGCGTTAGAGATTTGCTCTACTTGATGACCTGATGCGTTTTTTTTTTCAATTACCCGAACAACATTTTATTTATTTATTACAAGGAAAACAGCATCCGCTTGTATCGGCTGGTCTTGTTAGTACCCTGTAAAATATCTGTGTGAACTGATTGCAAGCGCACAAGATAATCTGGATGCTAAGCGGGGCCTTAGGGTTCAGCCTGTTCGGTTCCATTCAATCTTGTTCAGCCCTACTTATTTCTACAATTTAATCTTCTATAGGGCTGTACCCCAGGTCTAGCTAGCATCTTAGACAAAATTAGTTGTGATCTGGTTGGTACCTATGTCAAGTTAGGCATACTTAGTAACCAATCCTACCGCTGAATGAAACTGTTGGGAGTTTATCTAGTACCTATGCCAAGTTAGGCATTGGATGATTTGTACGCAGTTTAGTCAGAATTTCCAGTTTGAGAACATTAATGTTATGGTATCTGTCAAATGCTTTCATCATTATTGCTTAATTCATTTTTTTCCTACCCCGCCTGCTCTCTGTAGGCGCTGCTGCAAAGATGCCTCAGGTGATGGTGGTCGCGCGGAACTTCATGGACATGGTGGCCGCACTGCCTGCCGCCAAACTAGACATGCTCTACGATTCCGCCTTCATCTGTGAGGCTGTACTCAGGTCTCCAACCAGCCAGTTGCGCAACACATTTTGGCGAGGTCTTGTTGCTTTCATTGTGATTTTTCACACTTTCACTTCTGCAGGTCGTTCCCACCGCTGGCAAAGAAGTACGTGATTCAGATGTTGTACGTGTCGGCACCGATGCTTGCTGCGGCTATGCAGGAGTGGGTGCTGGATGAGTATGCCTCCAAGCACAAGGTTGCCATCGATAGGTTGCTCCAACTCAGGGTATTTGTGGAAGTACGTGACAGGTAAGACCTCATCCACCTCCATCTGGTGCTTGGTATGTATGGTTGAGATTTTCACGAAGATCTTTTTAACATTCCTGGATCTGATCGACTAGCAAAGAGCCAAATAATTGGAACTTACAAGCCAGAATGGTGATTTTTATTTGCCATAGTGACCCAGGGCTGCCGGTGCGATGCCATCTGTTATATCTTTAGCATGCATGAGCGATTTGATCTATGGTGGATACCAAGTTGCTGAAATATTAGCGGAAACAAAATTCTAATTAGAGGTAGTAAACAGTGCCTGGCTCCGTTATTTTGATGACTATTCTGTATAAGTGTAGCAATAGGAATTCTTTAGTTTATTAGGTTTTGAGTTACTTGCATGATGCAAGTTAGTCTATGCAATTTCTAATTCACCTGCTCGTGTACTGTGTGCATACTGTGTAGTCCACAAATGAATCATGCAATTTCTAGCTCATTTTGTTTTGATGCACATACAGAAGGAAGGAGGTGAGCTACAAGATGAATAATAAGTTTCAGGCTAACATGCAAAAGTATTTGGTTAGTGGGTACGTTTTTCTGAACTATTTTGTTGAATACAACACAGATATTTTATTCTTCTGTTTGAAGCTAATTGCTTATTGTCTCACCGTTATGATGGTTTCAACATGTTTTTATTCATCTTAGAATATGGAATCATTTTTTATTATGTTAGAAATCACCAGGATGGTGCTTAAGGTTTTACTGCTTTGGCTTTTGTTTCGTAAGTTCCATCAAAGTACTAGTTGGTCAAATTCCATTTCTTTCTGCTGCAGCGGGTGTTTGCCAAGGGAACCGCTACCATTCAGTGTCACTGGCAGATTGCCTACACTGGTGGAACTAGAAAATTATGCTCTTGATCAATGGGAGGTTAGGATGAGAAAGCTTATACTCTATTTTTTTTCCATGCATGTTTTATTTTATATCATTGACCCTTTCTTTGTTTGCTCATCGGGTCATACTGTTTGCACATTTGGTAGAATACATGTGTTCACTTCAACTAGTAATGCTTGTTCCTTTTTTTTACGGTAAAATAGTGCTTCTTGCTGCAATTGATCAACTCGTCTCAAGTTGAGAAAGGGACCACTTTCAGCTCGTCTATGATGAAGATGTTCCAGCGAGGTCTTCTGAGTTCAAGGTTCAAATCTAATTGCCCCCTTGTTTGACAATCAGTAGCGCATAAACTAGTGAGTAATGACAGCCAAATTTCATTTCAATGACATGGCATGTAAAGTTAGCTCTTTCTCTTGCTAGTACAATTAGGTATAATATGCAGTGTCGGTATGGACATAGTAATATCTTACAAAAATTAGACTAGTAAATTTAAGAAACCGTGAGCTGACCGTAAATTGCTGTTTGTTTACGTTGATTGTGTTCATGTCTCCTGGTTGCAAAATGGGATTAACTGGCGATCCTAACAATTCATTCAGTTGACTGGCTTGATATATTCGAATTTAGATATTTTTGTAAATCATGTGGATGTGGGACTTCTAAAGCCAATAGCCCTGTGTTTTCTCTTTCTTCTTCCTTTTCAACTGGCTGTATGTTCAAGTTTATAATGAATTCAATATCATGAGTTCATAATACAATACATTTCACAGGGATGGTGAAGCTGCAAAGTTAAGTGAGAATGGCTTCCAGTTTCTGGTTTGTGCTTTAGCTCAGTTGAACAAATTATCTGACAGATTTCCGTCTTCAGTTCTCACTCTTCTCCGCTTGTCTAGCTGATGGAGACAAATGCACAGCTTTGGTATATAATGAGAGAATACATTTCATCCGCAGAGGTATTGGTGCCATTTTATGTTTATATGCGTTTTGATTTGACATGAGTATTTTTGTTTGCTGACTTGTATTATTTTATTGAATAGGAACGCGGGGTGGATCCCACGGACTTGATATCATTTCTCTTGGAGCTTAGTTTTCATACACAAGGAGCGGTAAAGTAAAACATTCTTTTTTACAAGATTATGTTAAGAACCATTCAGAAGTGAAAAGTTACGCAACCTTTGTCTGCAATGATCATTAAAGTCCTATTTCTGACGGCACAGTTTTCTTTCAATAATAGTAGGGAATATTATTATGAGCAAGAGGTGTACAGACGTAAATATTATTGATTTGGGGTTTGTTGAAGAGAGATCAATTGTAGCAGTAATGCGATATATGAATTAGAGCATCTCAAAGATACTAAAGTATATTCTAGTATTTGTTCTGTTCTATCTAATAGGCAGGGGCTGAGGGCCATCAACGTTTTTCCGCCAGATTATATTGCTTAAGGAAATATTTAATTCCAGTGTTTAAAAGAAGTTAAAGGGCTGTTCTGCACATCTTTTTGTTCAGACCTTGCTGCTCGGTATGTTGGTTGCAACTTAAAAATTGACCGCAAGTTTTCTTATCTCTCTGTTCATGCTTCAGGCTTACAGCCTAAGTACTCTGACAGAAGTCCAAAGAGTTGCAATTATGGATCTGATGGAGCTCGGGTTAGTCAAACTGCAGCAGGTAAAACTTTTTGATTTTTTTCCTGATCAGCTTGATAAATATGATTTTAAGAGTTAAGAATAACAGGGCCGGAAAGATAGCTGGTTCATACCTACAAAATTGGCTACAAATCTCTCATCGAGCTTGTCAGATTCAGCTGCTAGCAAAGAGGTTTAATAACATCCCATTTCCTTTGCTATTGCAGTTTTATGCTCTCCAGATCTTCATAACTACCACCAACTTGTCACCTAAGTGATACGTAATGAAGATGAACTATTCCACCTACTAGTTGATACTGTGATATTGTCGTGGCAGGGTATTGTGGTTGTGGAGACAAACTTTAGGTTGTATGCGTACTCTGCTTCCAAGCTGCACTGTGAAATTCTACGTCTTTTTTCAAGGTACATCAGCCATCAGATGAGTGACTTAACCTAGCTCGTCTCTGGCATTTTTACACTTTGGCTACTGCTAGTAGCTCCAGCATGTTCCTAGTGCTCTTGGTTATCAATACATGAAATGCTCGGTGTGCAGAAGTGTTAACATTTTCTCTGTGTGTGTGTGTGTGTGTGTGCGCATGCACACTTTAGCGGTTCTATACTGCTTCCAGATTGTTTTACCAAATCTGGCAGAACTGCGTCGAGTGGCATTTTTCTATGCTAGTTCAGTTATTTGGATGATCCTGGCAGCTTTGGTTCGCTTTTGTTCAAAGCAGCAACTAGGGCTGTTGATCTTCTTTTTGAGATGCCTTGAATAACTAAGCAATGCCAACTTTCCTACCGGAGTCGAGTACTAAATCTAGGAATACAAAATGCAGCAACACTGGGTTGCCTGTTAGCTTATTATAAGCTAACTATGTATGGGCGTCCAAGATGCAAGGCCCCTCAAAAATGTTGAACCCGACTCTGCTTGTAAATCTAGTTATTGTCTTAACCCTCCACGATCGATCGAAAAGATTGTTGGCAGTTGCATACTGGTAGCTGTATTTTGTTAGTCCTTCATACCCCTTGTGTTGTCAGTTTCAATCTTTGTTGAATGCCTTAACAAATATGGTCTTGTAGGGTAGAGTATCAACTACCAAACCTTATTGTGGGAGCTATTACAAAAGAAAGTCTGTATGGTGCATTTGATAACGGGATCACTGCTGAACAGGTATCGTCTTAATTACACGTTTCTACAGGATTCATTGTTACATAGACACATGCAGTTATGCTTTTTTTTCTTTTTCTTTGTCAGATAATTTCATTCCTTCAGCAAAATGCCCACCCTCGTGTCATCGACAAAATACCGATAGTCCCAGAGAATGTTACAGATCAGGTAAGCACAGCAACCCATCCCTCATATACCAGACATCATCTGTTTCAACAGATACATAAAACCAAAGAATGCCAAATCTCCGATGCAGATTAGGCTGTGGGAGAACGACCGTAACAGGGTCGAGATGGTCCTGTCACACGTATACGAAGATTTCCCGAGCAAGGTATAAACCTTTCACCCACCAAACCCTGCCAGCTCCTGCGGATGGACGGTGCTTGGACACATTTGAAAACCTGTACTCTAGTAGTCTGATTACCACTATACTTACATCTGGGTGCCACTTATTTGTCCAGGACATGTTTGAGCAATGCTGTGACCACGCAAGGGATAACGGGTACTTGCTGTGGGAGGACGCGAAGAAGATGCGATTGATAGTGAACGCGGAGTTCCACCAAGAAATGCGGGAGTTCCTCCGCAGGCAAAGATGATCCAAGGGAAGTGATCATCTGGAGAGAAGAGAAGAAGCTACTTGTCTGTACCACACGCTCCTTCATGTGAGGAAGTCCTGAATCCACCTACCCACTAGACAAGTCTTTACAAGATCCAACTGCCGGAGGGCAGAGTGGTAGTCTGGTAGATGTTGAAATCATTTGGACTCGACGGTCATAAATTGAATGTAATCATATGTTTGATAGGTTCAGTCTGCAGTTTGCGCCATGCTAAATGTATGTCACACAAGGTAGTGGATTATTCAGTTAGGCAAATCAAAATCCGATGAACTGTACGTGCTCCACTTCTCCAGTTCAGTTTTGCGTGGAAGTCGCGTACAATTGTGATTAACCTGTGTCAGTCAGTTTGGAACCAGACAAGTTTGCAAAACTGCATCAAGACAGGATTGACAATTTGGATTTTTAGTAAAGTGGTTTAGTATCTTTTTAACAAAACATGTGGGAGTTTATGAGTATTCACACTGGTATGTAGAGTTAAAATACAATGAGCGCTCAATTTGATGTTCAGACGTAGGACAACACCAAAGTTGAAATATGGCCTCACATTAAACGAGTGTTCAGTATAGAAACGAATTTATATTAAGAAAACTGGTTTCAAATATTTAAACTAAAGTTCCACTTTTTGTTTGTTCACAACATCGAACCAAAGATATCGTGGCAGTGGTCGTCAACTGAACCGGAGGCAAAACTGGCCGTCATACAACTGAACCGGAGGCAAAACCGGTTAACGTGGTTAGTACCAAATCCTTCTGAGATGATATTGTTTCCCTTTGTTATCCACATTATGTTAACTTGAGAAATTGAAATAGAAATTTGCCTATAAATGCGTGTTTGAAAATCAGACTTACCTTATCTTGCGGTTGGATGGTTAGAGGGACAGTGGTATCCCCAACCCACCAGGGTTCAAGTCCTGGTGTTCGAATTATTTCTGGATTTATTTCAGGATTTCCGACGATACACTTTCAGTGGGAGGCGACGTTCCCGTCGACGACGAGGCGCCGGTGACTTCGTAAATCTCAAGATGATGCCGGCTCAGTCTCACGAAGGTGCTCAGAGCGCTTGCGTCTGTACCGTGTTAAAAAATAGGAAGAAAC
>NC_041383.1:800448856-800455032 GCF_002162155.2 Triticum dicoccoides | reverse complement strand
ACACTTGAATATTAAAGTAGTAATTGTCATTGGTGACGATGCGAAAGGAAAGAAACATGAAGAATCTTTAATCTACACATAAAAAAGATGGCTGATAAGTTTTGGATAACAGCAATCGATCAAGAGTGTGTTTCCTGCCTATTTTGTATCAGTACACGTTTTCACACCAACAACGGTTCCATTTTTAGATGGAAATACACGTACGCACCAGGATTAGGCCTCAATAAATAGTTATCTTTTTCATCCCTTAATCCAAAAAACAGATTGGCCCATGAAAGATACCAACATATATATGCCCCCATACGCGAGCCTGTCATCCAAAGTTCATCGAGCAAACACACAAACACTGCAACCTACCACCGGACTTATCCCACAACTTTGTCAACTCTTCCCCTTGAAATGGAGAGTGTTCCAGTGTTGATTGTTGGTGCTGGGCCAGCAGGCCTCGCAACGGCAGCATGCCTTTGTCAATTCTCGATTCCTTATGCCATCGTCGAGCGTGAGAGCTGTAGCGCGTCACTCTGGCGCAACCGTGCATATGATCGCCTCAAGCTGCATCTTGCAAAGGAGGTCTGTGAGTTGCCACACATGTCATACCCTGTAGATGCACCAACATATATACCAAAAAACTTCTTTGTGAAGTACTTGGATGATTATGTTGAGCATTTCAACATTCAACCGAAGTATCTCACCAGCGTGGAGTCATCCACATATGACAGTGATGAAAAATGTTGGTCCATTGTGGCAAAGGACATGTCAAAGTGCACCACAGTCAAGTTCACGGCAAAGTTTCTTGTTGTGGCAAGTGGTGAGAATAGTGCAAAGAATATTCCAATGATCCCTGGACTAGAAAACTTTCCAGGTGATGTCATCCACTCCTCAAGCTACAAGTCAGGCAAGAGCTACTCTGGCAAGAATGTATTGGTCGTTGGATCCGGCAACTCCGGGATGGAAATTGCTTATGACCTTGCGACCCATGGTGCCAACACATCGATTGTTATACGAAGCCCGGTATGTACATACACTATATATGTTCATTGGGTGCATGAACGCAAATTCTTAGTATAGTTACTAATAGAAGAGATGCAATTTTAAGTGTTATTACTAATAGGAAGTATTTCACATAGAAAAGGAGATGGACTGTTTTATATCGCACACAAACAACTAAAAGACTAGAGGAACCACATGACAAAAATTTAATTCTTGAAATAAGAAATTCTATGCAATTTTATTTATCATGCATACTTCAAAAGAGGTGTGACATATTTTGTGGTTGCAGATTCATGTAATGACAAAGGAATTAATTCGTTTGGGGATGACACTTGCTCACCATCTTCCATTGAATCTAGTGGATAAACTCCTTGTGATGGCAGCGTATTTAATATTTGGAGACCTGTCACGACATGGCATCACAAGGCCAAAAATGGGTCCAATGACCCTCAAAGCAGAAACAGGTCGATCTGCGGTGATTGATGTTGGGACTGTTGGATTGATCAAAAAAGGCATCATCAAAGTAAGTATATCCTTGACATGACATAACTTCATAACATATGATGATTTGATATGCCAAGTTATCAATGTATTTTTATCTCATATAGGTTCAAGGGAGCATTAGTAAGATCAAGGGCAACATAGTTAAATTTCAATGCAGTAAAAGAATCTCATTTGATGCGATTGTGTTTGCAACTGGATACAAAAGCACGGCAAATATATGGCTCAAGGTAATATAGCTGGTGTTTGAACATGTCTGAGTTTGTTTTCTTGGTGTAGCCATTATTAAATCTGCTAACAAGCTCTATGTTTTTTTAATCCAGAATGGTGAGAGCATGTTAAATTTTCCATCGGCTGAGATACAAATGCAGTAAGTTTTCCATCGGCTGAGATCCAAGGTATCCATCCATGTAGTCTTGGATATAATTTGCTTATGACCTACCATGGTGCCAATACTTCGATTGTTATACGAAGCCTGATATTTACTACATGCACTAAATATTTTCATTGGGTACATGAACACAATTTTTTAGTATAGTTACCACTAGAAGAGATGCATTTTTTCAGTATTATTACTAACAGAAAGTATTTCACACATATAAGAGATGGACTATTTTATATCATGCACAAACAATGAAACAACTAGAGGAACTAAATGACAAAAAATTAACTCTTGAAAGAAGAAATTCTATGGAATTTCGTTTTATCATGCATGCTTCAAAAGATGCATGGCATGTCTATTGGTTGCAAATTCGTGTGATGACAAGAGAATTAATTCAGTTGGGTTGACACTTGCTCACTATCTTTCACTAAATATAGTGGGTGACCTCTTTGTGACGGCGGAGAATGTCATATTTTAAGATCTATCGAGGCATGGCGTCACAAGGCCCAAACCCAAAAATGGGTCGAATGACCCTCAAGTTAGGAACCGACCGGCCTATCGGTTGAGTTGGGACTGTTGGATTAACAAAAAAAGCACTATCAAAGTATTTGGAATATTTGAAGGAATCCGCCTTAATTAGTCATATTTTTTGTAATTAAAAATAATAAGTTCACTTTTTATCTCATAATGTCAATTTTATTTTCTAGTTGGCACTTCTAGAGAGATCCAAGTTATCTACATAGATAATGTAGACCTGACTCCAATACGCAATTATATATTTCACAAATTAGGCACTTACATGATGAACAAGGCCGCTACTTGCATATATACCGGATGTTCATTATATTTGAAGGCATAGCAAGCAAGCAATCATTCCTTTTCTTTTTGGGGGAAACACCGATATTGTCAATGGAATAGATAGAACATCAATTGAATCAGTACAATAAGAAATGCTAAGTATTTTTTATTACAAGGCAAACTGACGGAATAAAGCATATACAGGGGATGAGCTTCTCCCAATTCAGTCCATCACTTTTATCAACTGACTCGTTGGACTTTACTGACTTCCAACACTAAATATACTCGGATGGAAAAGATTGCTGATGCCAAAACTGAATTGGCTGAAAGCTACTACAACTTTTTTTGAGGGAAGAAAGCTACTATAACTAGTAACTGAAAGATGATCTCGTGGATTGGCGGAGTGTACCTCTATGTTTTATTTCCCCTTTTCCTATATTTCTTAACATTATATATTTTATATTATTATTTAATATATGTACACGAACTCCCTACTGTTCACAACAAAGAAGAAACGCAACGCTAACATATCTATAATAGGTAAAGGCTGAAGTTCAAACTACGAGGTGATACAAACATCAGAAATTCGTTGCCATGTAGTGCTTAATTCACGTTACTGTGAGCCGTCAAGATGGAACAAATAACCAATTTCAAAAATAAATGACAATGCACTAACAAAGAACGACAATTAGCCATGGTAGATTCCGTTTTCTGCCATTGTCTTCTCACCTTCTATCTCAGTGTTTTGGAACTGAAAAAAATAAATCATAAGACCAGCTGCCGTTATTTTCCCTCTGAGGTTACCTGCTGCCAAATAGTAGTATATACTAGGTACTAGTAGATTATTTTAGCGACTATATATACTAGTTCTGATTTTTTTAGAATACATACAACTCCGTAGTTCTTATTTTATTTGAGATAAGTATACTTTTTATATTTGTCTTGCAAAAAATACTTTTATAATTAGAATGTTTACCATTTTTTCATCTTATTTAGAATGTTTAACTTTTTTAGATAAATTTAGAATATTTACTTTTTATAAACATTAATTAGAATGTTACTAGTTCCTATGATTTGTCAAATATATCACATCCTTTTATAGGGGTAAATAGCACATCTAACCTTTTTTAGACAAAAATAGCACATCTAACTGAGGAATTGTTCCTAAAAAAACTGAGGCATTTTTCGGCCAGTCTGCCGATTATTTATGATATGATGGGCCGGCCCTTAAGCAAGGAGAAGGAAGCAAGCAGGCCCATAAATGAGAAGCGAGGCCTCCACAAGTCAACATAAACAAAACCAGCCAATCCGCTATCCTCCACCTCCTCTAGGGTTTTAAGGCCAACTCCAACGCGCAACCCCATCCTGTCCGCTCGCGTCAGTTTGGGGGTAAACAGACAAATCAGGCCTCCCAACGTGCGGCCGCAAACGGACGCTTTCAACCCATTTCCGACTCAAGTTTGGGCCGAGTTTGCGGCCGAACGGACACGCGCGGACGGCGCGTGGCGCCTGCCCATGTCCTCCCCTGGCCCGCCCGTTGGGGAGACAGACCCCTCTTTCTCTATCCCCACCGAACCCCCTCCAGCCTCACCCCTCCATTCTCGTCGCTCGCTGCCGCCCCCGACATTGCCTCTGTGTAGCTCGGTCGTGTGCTCGCCCCAACACTAGTCGCAACCCCCGTTCCCTCGATGGCCCGAGCTGACCAACCACGGCCACCTGATTTGCACTCCCGGCGGTCGGATTTGGAGCGAATCCGGCCGGACTTGAGCTCGCCCGGCTGCGGGAGGCCACGCCGTGGCATGGACTAGCCGGGTACCGGGCCGGTAGGCCCCGACAAGGCCGTGTATAGGTACTGATTCCTCCTCTAGCCGCTCGGATCTACACCGTCGACGGTTCGCCGGCAGATACATGAAGGCCATCGGCCGGGCTCGTTGCTGGCCCAAAAGCTCGTTGGTGCACCGTTGCCACTCATTAAGTGCGATGACTCCCCAAAGAAGGTCTTGCGTCGCATGTCTACAATGCCGGAACATCCCGGATGGGTGTTCATCAAGTGCTCAACCGATGGGGTATGTGCTACTTAGTTTCGGTTGTGCTCTTGGATTTGACTAGTTGTGCTAACTTAAAATTTTATTTTGTAGAATGGATGCAACTTTTGGTGTTGGAAAGAAGAGTACATCGATATATTGATAGAGCATAATTTAGTAGATGTTCGTGCACTTGTAGCTAGAAGAGAGGCTAGAGATGAGACTAGTGCACTTGTTGCTAGAATAGCGGCTAGACATGAGACTAGATGCGAGAAAGCAACGTCTACTTCTTTAGACTCGAAGAAGAAAGAAGCACGCAAGATCAAGCCTCCGCAGATCAACAATGAATGCATCGAGAAGGCACTAATCCAACTTACGGGAGCAGTTATAGAAGTTGGATATCTTCTAAAATGTCTTCTTGTGGTTCTTGTTTTCTTTGGTCTTGCTATTCTAGTTAAGATTTGGTGATGTGCTTCCATGTATCAAAAATTAATGATGAAAAATTAAAAGATGTGTTTGTGGTCGCTAAACTTGCGAGGCCGTTTAAATACAGTCATTCTCACCGTATGTATGCGTAATCCGTAGTTGCCAGCATGACATGGGCCCGCTGTCAGCCGCTGTAAACGTTCTTGTATGATAGATTTTTGTAGAAAAGCCCTTAGCTCTTCTTTTATTTACATAGGAAGCCCCTCAAATAAAAAAAAATAGTGGAGGGATTTCGATCCCACGACGTATTGCTGGGTGGCTCGCTTGGACAACCACCACAACAACAGTAACTAATGGCTAATTAGCACGACAACCTTATATATCCTATCAACGCAGACTGCAAAAAAATTAATGAAGAAAATCTATCTAATAACCTGTGCAACCGGCGGGTTCGAACCTATGACATGGTGATTCACTCGCGTATAAGCTAACCACCAGGCAACTGCGACATGTGATGTAGTTTGGGGACAAACAATGTATATGTTTTTTATCACTCTAGTTCTATGTAAATACATGCCATTTTAAAAACAGTTTAAACATTGTAAAAAAATGTTTGTGTAATTCAAAATATGTTTGTGCATTAAAAAAACTACCTGAACAGTTTTTCGAACTATGCGAACATAATTGTACATTGTGTAAACTGCACGAATATATGTAAGGTTGTTTTACTAATGTGTCAAATATTTTTTTAAATGCAATGTACATTTTTTAAATAACACAAATATTTTTTACAGTGTTTAAACATTTTTTAAAATGTCATATATTTTTTAACGCATGTACATATTTTTAATTGCACAAATAATCTTTTATAAAGTTTAAAATTCTTTTAAAATAAAAAATATTTACTTAATGTAATATAAATATTAACTTGTTTTACTAATGACTTATATCAACAAAATTATAATTTAAATATTATACATGATTAAATATTCATACCAACAGTTTAGATTTTAAATTATGAATATTGTAAACTATACAAACATTGAACTATAAAA
>NC_041383.1:800389657-800448396 GCF_002162155.2 Triticum dicoccoides | reverse complement strand
GAAATGATTGTATAATTAAAATAGTTTATGAATTTAATTTAAAAAATTATTAGTATTATAATGATAAAAATATTTTTATTACTCATAAATATTATTTGAAAATAATACATGAACACTTTTTTATGATCCATGAATTTCGAAAATAACACGAATAGGTGTAATGATACAGCATTTTTATTAATTATGAATATTTCTAAAAGATGCACATTTTTTGAATTATGAATATTTAAAATTACTTCTGTTATTTTTATACAAACATTTTTATAATTCTTAAGTATTATTTTAGAATAATACATGAACAACATTTGAAAGTTATCTTATTATCGGCATTATATTTTACATACTGTCTACAAATTTTTGAAAAAATAAACAAGTGCAAAATAGGTCGCATGGACCGCAGACCATTTCTGCTCCATGAGCGCTTCCGTTTTTGTACATTAAGTGTAGTTATCCATAATGGTTATGAACATACATGTGGTGCAGTGGCTGGGACGTGTATTGTTCTAGCATTAGGTCGAGGGTTTGAGACCTGGTCGTCATACTCTTTTTGGATAAATTATCGCTCCTCCTGAGAGGTAGGTCCCATCGATGGTTGACTTTTTTTGCACAAAAAGAAAAAGAAGCAAGGGTTTTGTGCAATAACGCGTCCATGTGTCATTGACAGTGGCCCGTGCCATGCTGGTGTAGATGGATACACCCGCGTACGGGGAGGGTGACTGTATTTGAACGGTCTCGCAAGTTTAGTGACCACAAACACATATTTTTCAACTTTGTGCACCAAAATGACCGCTGCGTGCATGTTCTATGACCCGTGGTGTATTTACCTCAAAAAAAAAAATCATAAGACCAGCTGCCGTTATTTTCCCTCTGAGGTTACCTGCTGCCAAATAGTAGTATATACTATGTACTAGTAGATTATTTTAGCGACTATATATACTAGTTCTGATTTTTTTATAATACATACAACTCCGTAGTTCTTATTTTATTTGAGATAAGTATACTTTTTATATTTGTCTTGCAAAAAATACTTTTATATTTAGAATGCTTACCATTTTTTCATCTTATTTAGAATGTTTAACTTTTTTAGATAAATTAAGAATATTTACTTTTTATAAACATTAATTAGAATGTTACTAGTTCCTATGATCTGTCAAATATATCACATCCTTTTTTAGGGGTAAATAGTAAAAAAACTGAGGCATTTTTCGGCCAGTCTCTTGATTATTTATGATATGATGGGCCGGCCCTTAAGCAAGGAGAAGGAAGCAAGCAGGCCCATAAATGAGAAGCGAGGCCTCCACAAGTCAACATAAACAAAACCAGCCAATCCGCTATCCTCCACCTCCTCTAGGGTTTTAAGGCCAACTCCAACGCGCAAACCCATCCTGTCCGCTCGCGACAGTTTAGGGGTAAACAGACAAATCAGGCCTCCCAACGCGCGGCCGCAAACGGACGCTTTCAACCCATTTCCGACTCAAGTTTGGGTCGAGTTTGCGGCCGAACGGACACGCGCGGACATCGCGTGGCGCCTGCCCATGTCCTTCCCTGGCCCGCCCGTTGGGGAGACAGACCCCTCTTTCTCTATCCCCACCGAACCCCCTCCAGCCGCACCCCTCTATTCTCGTCGCTCGCCGCCGCCCCCGGCATTGACTCTGTGTAGCTCGGTCGTGTGCTCGCCCCAACACTAGTCACAGCCCCGTTCCCTCGATGCCCCGAGCTGACCAACCACGGCCACCTGATTTGCACTCCCGACGGTCGGATTTGGAGCGGATCCGGCCGGACTTGAGCTCGCCCGGCTGCGGAAGGTCACACCGTGGCATGGACTGGCCGGGCACCGGGCCGGTAGGCCCTGGCAAGGCCGCGTATAGGTACTGATTCCTCCTCTAGCCGCTCGGATCTACACCGTCGGCGGTTCGCCGGCAGATACACGAACGGCCATCGGCCGGGCTCGTTGCTGGCCAAAAAGCTTGTTGGCGCACCGTTGCCACTCATTAAGTGCGATGACTCCCCAAAGAAGGTCTTGCGTCGCATGTCTACAATGCCGGAACATCCCGATGGGTGTTCATCAAGTGCTCAACCGATGGGGTATGTGCTACTTAGTTTCGGTTGTGCTCTTGGATTTGACTAGTTGTGCTAACTTAAATTTTTATTTTGTAGAATGGATGCAAGTTTTGGTATTGGAAAGAAGAGGACATCGATATATTGACAGAGCATAATTTAGTAGATGTTCGTGCACTTGTAGCTAGAATAGAGGCTAGAGATGAGACTAGTGCACTTGTTGCTAGAATAGCGGCTAGACATGAGACTAGATAAGAGGAAGCAACGTCTACTTCTTTAGACTGGAAGAAGAAAGAAGCACGCAAGATCGAGCCTCCGCAGATCAACAATGAATGCATCGAGAAGGCACTAATCCAACTTACGGGAGCAGTTATAGAAGTTGGATATCTTCTAAAATGTCTTCTTGTGGTTCTTGTTTTCTTTGGTCTTGCTATTCTAGTTAAGATTTGGTGATGTGCTTCCATGTATCAAAAATCAATGATGAAAAATTAAAAGATGTGTTTGCGAAAAAATGTATGCGGACGGGATGCAGCCGAAATGCGGCCATCCACAAATCCGGGCGGACACGGCCCATTGCCACCCCCAAACGGACGAAATCCGGACAAAGCGAACGTCCATTTGGGGTCGCACGTTGGAATTGGCCTTACCACGCAGCCCGGCCGTCTCCCTCCCCCCCGGTCCTCTGTGTGTGTGCGCACGCGAGCATTTTAGCGGTTCTATACCGCTTCCAGATTGTTTTACCAAATCTTGCAGAACTGTGTCGAGTGGCATTTTTCTATGCTAGTTCAGTTATTTGGATGCATGATCCTGACAGCATTGGTTCGCTTTTGTTCTAGGCAGCAACTAGGGCTGCCGATCTTCTTTGTGAGATGCCCTGAATAAGCTAAGCAATGCCAAATTTCCTACCGGAGTCAAGCACTAAATCTAGGAATACAAAATGCAGCAAAATTGGATTGCTTATTTGCTTGTTAGCTTATTAACCTAACTATGTATGGACGTCCAAGATGCAAAGCCCCTCAAAAATGTTGAACCCGACTCTGCTTGTGGATCTAGTTATTGTCTTAACCCTCCACAATCGAAAAGATTGTTCACAGTTGCATATGGTAGCTGTATTTTTGTGAGTCCTTCATACCCCTCGTGCTCTGAGTTTCAATCTTTGCTGAATGCGCTTCAACAAATATGGTCTTGTAGGGTAGAGTATCAACTCCCAAACCTTATTGTGGAAGCTATTACAAAAGAAAGTCTGTATGGTGCATTTGATAACGGGATCACTGTTGAACAGGTAATCATCTTAATCACACATTTCTACATGATTCATTGTTACATAGATACATGCAGTTATGCTTTATTCTTTTTCTTCGTCAGATAATTTCATTCCTTCAGCAAAATGCCGACCCTCGTGTCATCGACAAAATACCACTAGTCCCAGAGAATGTTACAGATCAGGTAAGCACAGCAACCCATCCCTCATATCCCAGACATCATCTGTTGAACGGATATAAAACTGAAGACTACCAATTCTCCGGTGCAGATTAGGCTGTGGGAGAATGACCGTAACAAGGTCGAGATGGTCCTGTCACATGTATACGAGGATTTTCCGAGCAAGGTATAAACCCTTCACCCATCAAACCCTGCCAGCTCCTTGCGGATGGATGGTGCTTGGACACATTTGAAAACCTGTACTTTAGTAGTCTGATTACCACTATACTTACATCTGGGTGCTGCTTTGTAAGCTACCAACTTATATGTTTCGAATTGGGGAGGAATTCGCCATGGGAGGCGGACACACACACACACACACACACACACACACACACACACACACACACACACACACACACACACACACACACGAGGTTCTGGCCGAAGCCACCTGTTCCTTCCCAGATCCACATGCAACACAGGCCAACGGATATATCCTCGCGTATACCCTTAACGGGCCCAGTTCTGACCTGCAAGCCACTGGGGAAGATGCCGGTCGTGAGTGGGCCGAGCTGCCGGCCCATGAGTCGAATCCTTGGCCTCGCGCGATCCTGGTTGCTCTGTTCGGGTGCCTTGATCGCTGACATTCCCCCCATCTTCAAAACCGGCTTGAACCCAAGCCGGGGCACGCGGAAACAACTGACGAAGCGAATCCTTGTCCTCCCAGGTTGCCGAAGAAGCATCCCCTCCACTCCATTGAACCAAAACTTGCGCCACTGATCGGTGGTCCGAGCGGCGAATACGCTCCTGCAGTATCTTAACAGGGAACTGAAGATGAACATCAATGGAAGGAAGCGACTTGAGTACCTCATGTTGTGGTTGCACACAGCGTTACAACTGCGAAACGTGGAAAACGGGATGAATACGACTAGCTCCTGGTAACTGTAGGCGGTAAGCCACTTCGCCAATCTTCTCTGGGATAAAAAACGGCCCAAAATACTTGAAGGCAAGCTTGTGATTAGCTCTATGCACCACCGACGACTGCACATAGGGTTGAAGTTTGAGGAACACCCGATCACCCACAGCTAATGCCCTCTCTGTGTGTTTCTTATCGGCCTGATGTTTCATTCACTGTTGAACATGTAACAGATGCTGGCGCACTGACTGTTGAACAACCTCTCTGGCATCCAACCATTGCTGCAAATCAATTGGATCAACTGCATCTGAAGCTGAAATCCTGAAGTGCCGAGGACTATGGCCATAAAGAACCTCAAAGGGAGATTTATCGAGTGCTGAATGCCAATTAGTATTGTACCAGAATTCACAAAGGGAGAGCCACCGAGCCCATTTCTTCGGGTGAGCTCTGTTGAAACATCTCAAAAAACACTCCACCTGTTGATTGAGATGCTCAGTCTGCCCATCAGTTTCAGGGTGGTATGTCGTGCTCATGTTAAGTACAGCTCTTGTCCTCCTCACCATGGCCTGCCAAAAATTTCTTGTGAACACAGGATCTCTATCTGACACAATATATCGAGGCATACCATGAAGTTTGTAGATATTGTCCAAGAATAGACCAGAAATCTTCTGGGCAGTATATGGATGTTTGACAGGGATAAAATGTCCATATTTTGCGAACTTGTCAATAACCACCATAATGCAGTCATAATGATCAGAAGAAGGCAACCCTGAGATAAAATCCATAGTCACAGTTTCCCAAGCTCTGGCAGGAACAGGTAAAGGAGACAAAAGCCCTGGATAAGCCACTCTTTCAGGTTTTGCTTGTTGACAAATAAGACAAGACTGCACAAACTGCTGGATCTTTTTCTTCATACCAACCCACTTAAATAGTGCACAAATTCATTTGTAAGTGATAGGAAAACCTGAGTGTCCCCCAAGGGAGTGTCATGGAAGGCCTGACAAATCTTTATGTGCAGATCATTGTCATTGCCCACCCAAATGCAGCCCTTGTATCTTATCACTCCCTGTGTCAATTGGAAATTGTTTCTGGATTTAGGCTGCACTGACAGCTGTTGCAATAGTTCTTGTGCTTTTGGATCATACTTGTAGCTGACAACAACATCTTCAAGCCAACTAGGTATGACACCAGAAATTGCTAGCACTTGAGAATCTATTTGTGGTCTTCTAGATAGAGGATCAGTTGCAGAATTGTCATAACCTTTTTTGTAGACAATTCTGTAGTTAAGCCCCATCATTTTTGTAAGTGCTTTTTTGCTGCCAAGGTGTATGTAACCTCTGATCAGATAAATTAATCAAGCTCTTCTGATCTGTCCTGATGATGAATTCCTGAAATTACAAATATGGCCTCCACTGTTCAATAGCTAATAGTATAGCTAGATATTCTTTTTCATATACAGATAGACCTCTGTTCCTGGGGCCTAATGCTCTGCTAACAAAAGGAATGGGGTGGTCATGTTGCATGAGGACAACACCAATACCAACATCACAAGCATCAGTTTCAACCACAAACTGTTTGAAAAAATTAGGTAGTGCTAACACAGGGGCATTAATAAGAGCTTGCTTCAGATTTTGGAAAGATAGCTCTGTAGCTGGTGTCCAAACAAAAATAGTTCCCTTTTTCAGTAACTCAGTCAAGGGCCTACTAATCATCCCATAATTCTTGATCAACTTCCTGTAATATCCTGTTAAGCCCAGGAACCTCTGACTTGTTTGACATCAACATGAACTAGCCAGTTCATGACAGTTGTAATTTTGCTGGCATCAGTGGAGACTCCCTTGTCACTAATGACATGGCCCAAATAAGCGATTTCTTGCTTAGCAAAGTCACACCTGCTCAGTTTGACCCTCCACTATTTTTCCAACAGAATGCTCAACACCTTGTCAAGATGCATGAAATATTCCTTTAGGGTTTTACTGAATATGAGGATGTCATCAAAGAAACACACTACACAAGGGTCCTCTCCTCTCAAAACTGGAGCTAAATCTGTGTTCATTGCTCCCTGGAAGGTATTAGGTGCTCCAGTCAGACCCATAGCTACTACAATGAATTCATAATGGCCAGAATGTGTCTGAAAAGCAGTCTTAAATTCCTCTCCTGGTGCCAATTTGATTTGATGGTATCCAGCTCTAAGATCCAATTTGGAAAACCAACAAGCTCCAGCAAGTTCATCCAATAACTCATCTATGACAGGAATAGGATACTTACTTTTCACGGTAAGGGCATTAACATGTCGGAAATCAATAACTAGCCTCCACTCTCCCTCTTCTTTTTTCTTGACCATTAGAGCAGGAGAAGAAAATGGGCTATTGCTCACCTAGATTAGACCCCCTTGCAGCATTGCTTGTACTTGCTTTTCCATTTCAACCTTCAAGTGGGGAGGAATTTTGTAAGGTCTGATGGACACTGGTTGTGCCCCAGGAATTAAGGGTATACTGTGGTCAAATTGTCTTCTGGGAGGCAGACCTGTGGGTGGAGAAAAAACTACAGCATATTTGTCCTGTAGAGCTTGAGTTTCAGGTAACTGTTCCTTGTGTTCAGAGTTAGTGTTCAGAAAAATAGCCATAACAGTAAAGGCACATTCCTCAGGCAGTTCTCCTTGTAGAGTGACTGTAGCACCCTTGTACTGAAATGAGAGCCACTTTTGTTCCCAATCAATATACATGGGACTGTGCTTTGCTAGCCAATCTAGGCCCAAAATACCATCATAGCCTCCCAAGGACAGAAGCCTGAATTCATGTCCTTGGCACCCCCACTGACAGTGTTTCACTTGTTGGGAGCAAATCAGTTTTCCTCCACCTGCTACCTTAACAGCAACTGCTTTAATGTCAGTAATTCCTGAGAGTATATGATGCAGAGAGCTGTCCAAGAACGAGTGAGTGCTGCCTAAATCAACTAGGAACTTAAGTTCTGCATTCCTTATGCTGACTGGTAATGATAGGGACAATACAGAAGCAGTGTTACTAGTAGCAGCTGCTGACGGCATCATTAGATTATCAGAATCACTATCTGATTCATCAAGAGAAGGAGAGAAGCTCTGCAACTGTTCAATGAGCTCTTGTACCACATGTAACTGAACCGTGGACTTGCACTGATGATCTTTGAACCGTTTCTCACCACAAATGAAGCACAACCCTTTTTCTTTCCTGTAATTCCTCAGAGAAGTCCACTTGTCTTCAGCTGACACTGTCCTATGACCCTCAACTTGTTTCCTTTCTTCCAGTGGCTTGGCCTTGTAATGATAAGGACCTGATGATGTTGTACTCCTTTTGGCAGTTGTGTACTGTAATTCTCCCAATTCTTCATGAAGCAGAGCCAGCTCATAGGCAGTGTCTAGATCTCAAGGTTTCTGCATAGCTATGGCCATTCGAACACCTGGTTTTAGTCCATCTATGAAACGAGTGGTGTAATGCAATGGATCCGGGTTGGTTTCATAGGCCGTGAGCTGGTCATACAACTCCACAAACTGCTCCACATATTCCTCCACTGTCCCAGTCTGATTGATTCTGAACATCTTCCTCAGAAGATTCTCGTGCTGGTTACGGCCAAACCGAGTTCTGAGCGGATTTGCTCGATGTCGAGATGTAGCTCGGAGCGGACACCGTCGACGCGGGCGGTGATGAGGCCGTCCAGGGTCTTGGTCGAATCCTGAAGCAGCTTGGTCATGGACTTGAGGAGGTCGTCGCTGTGTACCTTGAGGCATTGCTCGAGGTCGTCGATGATGGAGGACTTGACGAATGCGTGGATGTTGCGGCCCTCCGCCGATAGGCTCTCCATGGCTTCTCGTCGACGAAGATCACAAAACCGGGTGCGGTGCGAGTGGCGGGGGATCTCCAGGATGGAACGTCTCTGATGCCAGATGTAAGCTACCAACTTATATGATTCGAATTGGGGAGGAATTCGCCATGGGAGGCGGATACAAGCTCTCTCTCTCTCTCTCTCTCTCTCTCTCTCTCTCTGACACACACACACGAGGTTCTGCCCGAAGCCACCAGTTCCTTCCCAGATCCACACGCAACACACGCCAATGGATATATCCTCGCGTACACCCTTAACGGGCCCAGTTCGGGCCTGCAAGCCACTAGGGAAGATGTCGGCCGCGAGTGGACCGAGCCACCGGCCCACGAGTCGAATCCTTGGCCTCGCGCGCTCCTGGTTGCTCTGTTCCGCTGACTTGATTGCTGACACGCTTACTTGTGCAGGACATGTTTGAGCAATGTTGTGACCACGCCAGGGATAACAGGTACTTGCTGTGGGAGGACACGAAGAAGATGCGATTGATAGTGAACACGGAGTTCCACCAAGAAATGTGGGAGTTCCTGCGCAGGCAAAGATGATCCAAGGGAAGTGACCATCTTGGAGAGAAGAAAAGAAGCAACTTGTCTGAACCACACGCTCCTTCATGTGAGGAAGGCCTGAATCCACCCACCAACCAGACAAGTCTTTTACAAGATCCATCAGCATGACAAGTCTTTACAAGATCCATCAGCAGGAGGCAGCGAGGCAGAGTGGTTGTCTGGTAGATGTTGAAATCATTTGAACTCGACGGTCGTAAATTGAGTGTAATCATATGTTTGATATGTTCAGTCTGCAGTTTTTGTCATGCTAAGTGTAGGTCACAAAAGGTAGTGGACTATCCAGTTAGTCAAATCAAAATTGGATGAACTGTACGTGCTCCACTTCTCCAGTTCAATTTTGCATGGAAGTCGCGTACAATTGTGATTGGCCTGTGTCAGTCAGTTTGGAACCAGACAAGTTTGCAAAACCACATCGGGACATGATTGACAATTTGGATTTTCAGTAAATTGGTTTCGTATCCTTTTTACAAAATACTTAGGGGTTTATGAGTATTCACACTCTGGTGTGTAGAGTTAAAATACAATGAGCGCTCAATTTGATGTTCAGGCGTAGGACAATATACATGTGCCAATGTTGAAATATGGCCTCACATTAAAGAGTGTTCAGTATAGAAACGAATTTATATTAAAAAAATCTGGTTTCAAATATTTGAACTAAAGTTCCACTTTTTGTTTGTTCACAACATCGCATGGCTCGTTGTGTTGACACCGAAGATATCGTGGCAATGGTCGTCAACTGAACCGGAGGCAAAACTGGCAGTCGTACAACTGAACCGGACGCAGAACTAGCCGGCAAAACCGGTTAACATGGTTGCTACCAAATCTTTCTGAGATGATATTGTTTCCCTTTGTCATCCACATTATGTATACTTGAGAAATTGAAATAGGACTTTGCCTATAAATGCGTGTTTGGAAATCTGACTTATCTTTATCCTATATTATATAGAAAGAGGAAGAAACATCTTTTTCTTTGAGGGGGAAGAGGAAGAAACACTTGAATATTACAGTAGTAATTGTCATTGGTGACGATGCGAAAGGAAAGAAACACGAAGAATCTTTAATGTACACATCAAAAAGATGGTCGATAAGTTTCCAATAACAGCAATTGATCGAGATTGTGTTTCCTGCCTATTTTGTATCGGTACATGCTTTCACACCAACAACGGCTCCATTTTTAGATGGAAATACTCCTACACACCAGGATTAGGCTTCAATAAATATTTACCTTTTTCATCCCTCAATCCAAAAAACAGATTGGCCCATGAAAGATACCAGTATATATATGCCCCCATAAGTGAGCATGTCATCCAAAGTTCATCGAGCAAACACTCAAACACTGCAGCCTACCACCGAACTTATCCCATAACTTTATCAATTCTTCTCTTCGAAATGGAGAGTGTTACGATGTTGATTGTTGGTGTTGGGCCAGCAGGCCTCGCAACGGCAGCATGCCTTAGCCAATTCTCGATTCCTTATGCCATCATCGAGCGCGAGAGCTGTAGCGCGTCACAATGGTGCAACTGCGCGTATGATCGCCTCAAGCTGCATCTCGCAAAGGAGTTCTGTGAGTTGCCACACATGTCATACCCTATAGATGCACCAACATACATACCAGAAAACTTGTTTGTGACTATGTTGAGCGTTTCAACATTCCACCAAAGTATCTCACCAGCGTGGAGGACATGTCAAAGTGCACCACAATCAAGTTCACGACGAAGTTACTTGTTGTGGCAAGTGGTGAGAATAGTGCAGAGAATATTCCAATGTTCCCTGGACTGGAAAACTTTCCAGGTGATGTTATCCACTCCTCAGGCTACAAGTCAGTCAAGAGCTACTCTAGCAAGAATGTATTGGTCGTTGGATTTGGCAACTCCGGGATGGAAATTGCTTATGACCTTGCGACCCATGGTGCCAACACATCGATTGTTATACGAAGCCTGGTATGTACATGCGCTATATATTTTCATTGGATGCATGAACGCAAATTCTTAGTATAGTTATTAATAGAAGAGATGCAATTTTCAGTGTTATTACTAATAGGAAGTATTTCACATTGAAAAAGAGTTGGACTGTTTTATATCACACACAAACAACTAAAAGACTAGAGGAACCACATGACAAAAATTTATTTCATGAAAGAAGAAATTCTATTTATTATGCATACTTGAAAAGAGGTGTGACATGTTTTGTGGTTGCAGATTCATGTAATGACAAAGGAATTAATTCATTTGGGGATGACACTTGCTAACCGTCTTCCACTGAATCTAGTGGATAAACTCCTTGTGATGGCAGCGTATTTAATATTTGGAGACCTTTCACAGCATGGCATCACAGGGCCAAAAATGGGTCCAATGACCCTCAAATCAGAAACAAGCCGATCTCCAGTGATTGATGTTGGGACTGTTGGATTGATCAAGAAAGGCATCATCAAAGTAAGTATATCCTTGACATGACATAAATTTATAACATATGTTGATTTGATATGCCAAGTTATCAATGTATTTTTATCTCCTTAAGGTTCAAGGGAGCATTAGTAAGATCAAGGGCAACATAGTTAAATTTCAATGCAGTAAAAGAATGTCACTTGATGCAATTGTGTTTGCAACTTGATACAAAAGACGACAAATATGTGGCTCAAGGTAATATAGCTTGTGATTCAACATGTCTGAGTTTGTTTTCTTGGTGTAACCATTATTAAATCTGCTAACAAGCTCTATGTGTTTTTAATCCAGAATGGTGAGAGCATGTTAAATGGCAACGGACTGCCCATCCAAAAATATCCGAATCATTGGAAAGGTGAAAATAGGATCTACTGTGCTGGGTTGGCGAGGAGAGGATTAACTGGTATTGCAACAGATGCCAAGAATATCGCTAATGACATCAAATCTGTGATGGACTCTATGTCAAATTAAATCATCTTTTACATGTAGTTTACCATGGCAAGCATGCTAGAAGGTTGATTCTTTGAGAAATATATCCATTGTGTCACCTTCGTATCTAGCTTTTAGACAAGTAGATTTATGTTTATTTTAAGGTTCATATGTGTCCTCGAGAGAGATGTACTATTATATTATAATCAAGGGCATTGTACTCTTATTACAAGGAGAGATTTCTAATTTTGGTTGAACCTACAACTGTGTATTATATTTTATTTACTTGAAATTATATGTGCAAAAGGCATGCGCTCAATACTCTATTATCTATACCAAAATCATTTGTGGCGTGTTTACCTTATCAACATACAACTGTAGGAGGTAGTACTCACATGAGCCTAAAATAAATGCATAGTTCACTACATCCATCGCTGGTACTCTAGTGCTATTCAGACTTAGAATGGCACTAGTTATCAACCCGTGCATCTGCATGGGGTAGATGACGTACTATAAATCATTAAAATATTTGTGAACATATTTAGAAACTTAAAACTAAAACTTAGAACACCATATTACGGAAAACTACTATTTAGAACGTGTATTTGTGGTTACATGATACACGTATCCTTAACTGTTGTGGACTGATATGTCTCCAATGTATCTACAATTTTTGATTGTTCCATGCTGTTTTATTATCAATCTTGGATGTTTTATAATCATTTAATAGTTATTTTATATAATTTTTTGGTATTAACCTATTGAGATAGTGCCAAGTGCCAGTTGCTGTTTTTTCTATGTTTTTTACATCGCAGGAAATCAATATCAAACGGAGTCCAAATGCCACGAAACTCGACGATGATTTTTTATGGGCCAGAAGGAAGGCAATGGACCATGTTTGCACCTGGAGGGTGCCCCAATGGGGGCACAACCCACCAGGCCGCGCCAGGAGGCCCAGGCGCGCCCTGCTGGGTTGTGCCCACCTCGGGTGCCCCCCGGACCGCCTCTTTGCTCTATAAATACCCAAAAAATCCCAGAACCCTAGGGGAGTCGACAGAATATTGATCCAGCCGCCGCAGAGTCCAGAATCACCAGATCTAATCTAGACACCATCACGTAGGGGTTCCCCACTTCCATTGGTGCCTCTTCGATGATGCGTGAGTAGTTCTTTGTAGACCTTCGGGTCCGTAGTTAGTAGATGGATGGCTTCCTCTCTCTCTTTTGATTCTCAATACAATGGTCTTTAGAGATCGATATGATGTAAGTCCTTTTGTGGTGTGTTTGTTGGGATCTGATGAAATTTGAGTTTATGATCAGTTATATCTTTTTATATCCATGAAAGTTATTTGAGTTTCTTTGATCTCTTATATGCGTGATCTCTTATAGCCTCGTATTTCTTCTCCGATATTTGGGTTTTGTTTGGCCAACTTGATCTATTTGTCTTGCAATGGGAAGAGGTGCCCGGTAGTGGGTTCGATCTTACGGTGCTTGATCCCAGTGACAGAAAGGGAACTGACACTTATGTATCGTTGCTACTAAGGATAAAAAGACGAGATCTATATCTACCGCCATATAGATAAACGGATCTTGTCTACATCATGTCATCGTTCTTATTGCATTACTCCGTTTTTCCATGAACTTAATACACTAGATGCCTGCTGGATAGCGGTCGATGTGTGGAATAATAGTAGTAGATGGAGGTAGGAATCGGTCTACTAATCTTGGATGTCATGCCTATGTAATGATCATTGCTTGGATATTGTCATAATTATTTGAAGTTCTATCAATTGCCCAACAGTAATTTGTTTACCCACCGTTTGCTATTTTTCTCGAGAGAAGCCACTAGTGAAACCTACGGCCCCCGGGTCTTCTTTCTCATATATTTGCCTTGCGATCTACTTTTCCTTTGCATTTTTATTCAGATATATTAAACCAAAAAACAACAAATCTGTATTTTATTTTATTTGCGATCTATTATTTCAATCTATTACAATTTTATCCAGTCTCCTCGCCAATTTCTGGCGCCGTAACCCGAAAGGGATTGACAACCCCTTTAACATGTTGGGTTGCGAGTGGCTGTTGTTTGTGTGCAGGGGCTGTTTACGTTTGGTTGCTTGTCTCCTACTGGTTCGATACCTTGATTTCATAACTGAGGGAAATACCTATCGTCGCTATGCTACATCATCCTCTCCTCTTGGGGGAAATACCGACGTAGTCCTAACAGACATCATTAAGGGAATTTCTGGCGCCGTTGCCGGGGAGGATCTTCAACATAACCAGGTTCCTAATCACAAATCTTATCTCCTTGAAATTTACATTATTTGCCATTTGCCTCTCGTTTTCCTCTCCCCCACTTCACAAAAAATTGCCGTTTTATTCGCCTCTCTTTTTCCGTTCACCGTTTTCTCTTCAGATCTATTCTTTGCTTGCAATCATGAGTGATTTCGGTATGGCACCAACATATGATGGCCTAACTCCTAAAACTGGAGGTACGGGCAATCTGGATGCTAAACCTTTTATCTTGGGGCAAGGGAACATTATGGGAAAAGAACTTATCCAAGAGTTTTTCAATTGTGTTGGAAATCTAAGTCTTGATGATGCTCCTATACTTAAAACTACCAGATCTTATGCGGATGCTATTTCAGCACTAGTTCTGAAACTTGAAAGCAAATTTATCCGTACTCATTCTACTTTGCAAAGGTTATTTTTTGAGCTTCCTGAAATAAACAATCCTAGAGCCAAAAAGTTGGCCACTCTCATTCTGATGAACGAGTTTGACTACATAATTCGTGAAGCTAGGGAAATCTTTGATTTTTTATGGTATGAATCGTGAAAACCCGTGATAGATGAAATTCTTTACAATAGTGACTATGCACTAAGGCATTTGCTTGGGGATAATAAAATCTTTGATGACAATCTTAAAAAGGATGTCTCCATTCTAGAAATAATCCAACAAGTTTTTAATAATGTTAACCAACACTATTCTTGGATTGTTGCGGGAAATCAAAGGGGTTATGATGAAAATGAACTAATGAATGGTAAAGTTTCTATGGAGAATATGTTCTATGTAGTGTTTACAAAACCTCCTGATAAAAATATCCCCAAGAAAATTAAGAAGAACAAAGACGACAAAACTTAGATCCTTGCTTTATGCCCAGCTAAGGGCGTAAAACTATAGCGCTTGTTGGGAGGCAACCCAATAAATAAAATTTATTTTTAATTTTTGCTTTCTGTTCTTTAGTGGTTGCACAATTATGCTACTGTTATGATTGTGTATTTTGTGTTTTAATTAGTGTTTGTGCCAAGTAAAGCCTTTAGGATCTGCTTGTGTGATAGTTGTTTAATCTTACTGAAAAAGACAGAAACTTTGTGCTCACGAAAATAATTTTCATAAATCACAGAAAAGAGCTTTTTCCCTCATTCTTTTTGAAGAAGATTAATATACAAATTACCCTGGCAGTCCTAATTTGGTAGAAGTTTTGGAGTTCCATAAGTTTTCGAAAGTTCCAGATTACTACAGACTGTTCTGTTTTGACAGATTCTGTTTTCTTTGTGTTGTGCGCTTATTTTGATGTCTCTATGATTTTCTTTGCTGAGTTTTGCCCTAGAAAAGTTGGAATACAGTAGATATAATACAAAAACAAAATATGAGTTGGTTTGATACAGCACTTATATTAGTGGTTTGCTTTCCTACACTAATGGATCTCACAAAGGTTTTGTTGAGTTTTGTGTGATTGAAGTTTCCAAGTTTTGGGTTATCTTACGATGGATGAAGGAAGGATGTAAGAGCCTAAGCTTGGGGGTGCCCCGGCATCCCAAGCTATTATCCAAGAATGAGCAACCAACTAAGCTTGGGGATGCCCCCGAGTGGCATCCCCGCTTTCTTCCAACAACTATCGGTATTTTACTCGAGGCTATATTTTTATTCGTCACATGATATGTGTTTTGCTTGGAGTGTCTTGTATGATATGTGTCTTTGCTTTTTTTATTTTGTGTTTTAAGTCATCAATCCTTGCTGGACACACCTATTTGAGAGAGCCAAAATTATGTCATGACTTGTTAGCATTGCTCTCTATGCTTCACTTAAATCTTTTATGAGCTAGGACTTGCTCTAGTGCTTCACTTATATCTTTTTGAGCTCGGTGTGCTTAGTATTTTTGAAGAAATCCTCTCTTGCTTCACTTAGATTTGCTTGAGAGTTAGTAAAATTTTGAAGAAAATTCTCTCTTGCTTCACTTAAATTATTTTGAGAGAAAGAAAATGTGTTATGCTCATGATCTTCACTTATATTTGTTTGAGCTTATGAAAAGCAACACATGAAAATTAGTATCAAAGTGATAGATATCCAAGAAGGATAAAGAAAAAAATGTCATGAAGATCATTGGACAAAATAAATTTGATTCTTAGTAATAGTTTTGAGATATGATGATGTGATATGTGAGTTATGTTGATGAGTAATTGTGCTTTAGTAAGAATATTGGTGTTAAGGTTTGTGATTCCCTTTGCATGCACGAAAGTAAATAATCATGCATTGAAAATTATATCCTACTTGTGGTGCATTATTCGGTGTTAATTATGCTTAATGCTTGCTTTACGAAATTATTCGTTTCTTGGTTGGTCGCTTCTCAATCTTTTTGCTAGCCTTCATTTTGTACCAAGTATGATCACTACTTGTGCATCCAAAATCCTTTAAACCAGTTTTGCCACATGAGTCCACTATATCTACCTATATGCGGTATTATTTTGCCGTTCTAAGAAAATGTGCATGTGCCATCTCTAATTTTCAAAATAAACTTCTCTTTTGTGTGTTTATTTCGCTCGCAGAACGGTAACGGGTGGCTAATATTTTCCATGCTGGATGTGTTATTCTCACGATGAGTGTTTATTCACTTGTCATTGCACGAGAGTAAGGCAAAGGTTTTAGGGTTTCCCAGTCCCAAAATGCAAAAAATATATTTACTTTATGTTGACAAATAATAAATTCCTTGGAAAGTGTTGGTATGGAGGGCACCCGTGGATACGGTTAGCCATGAAAGTGAAAGTATGGTGGGAAAGGGAATAAACTTTATTTTCTGTTTGGGAACCGCCTATGGCATATCTAGCATGGAAAGTGTTCAGAACTCTAAGTCGTTTTCGTTGGTGGGATGGATACACCTCCCAAAATGTTTTTATCTCTATGTTTTTCGCTTTGAGCTCTGGCATCTCTACAAATCCCTACTTCCCTCTACGAAGGGCCTTTCTTTTACTTTATGCATTACTTTTGAATTTGAGTCCCCATATTCTCTTACAAAAGCACAAACTAGGAGGCAATATGTGTTGGGGAACGTAGTAATTTAAATTTTTTCCTACGCACACGCAAGATCATGGTGATGCATAGCAACGAGAGGGGAGAGTGTTGTCCACGTACCCTCGTAGACCGTAAGCGGAAGCGTTATGACAACGCGGTTGATGTAGTCGTACGTCTTCACGATCCGACTGATCCAAGTACCAAACGTACGGCACCTTCGAGTTCAGCACACGTTCAGCTCGATGACGATCCCCGGACTCTGATCCAGCAGGGTGTCGGGGATGAGTTCCGTCAGCACGACGGCGTGGTGGCGATGATGATGTTCTACCGACGCACGGCTTTGCCTAAGCACCGCAACAATACGACCGAGGTGGAATATGGTGGAGGGGGCACCGCACACGGCTAAGGAACGATCATGAAGATCAAAACTTGTGTGTCTAGAGGTGCCCCCTGCCCCCGTATATAAAGGAGCAAGGGGGGGAGGCCGGCCGGCCCTAGGGGGCGTGCCAAGGAGGGGGGAGTCCTCCTCCTAGTGGGAGTAGGACTCCCCTTTCCTAGTCCCACTAGGAATGAGGAAGGGGGAAGGAAAGAGAGGGAGAGGGAAAGAGGGGCCGCGCCCCCCTCCCCTAGTCCAATTCAGACTCCCCATGGGAGGGGGCGCGCCACCTCCTGGGCTGCTGCCCTCTCTCTCCCCACAGGCCCACTAAGGCCCAATACTTCCACGGGGGGTTCCGGTAACCCCTCCGACACTCCGGTTTTCTCCGAAATCACCCGGAACACTTCCGGTGTCCGAATATAGTCGTCCAATATATCAATCTTTATGTCTCGACCATTTCGAGACTCCTCGCCATGTCTGTGATCACATCCGGGACTCCTAACAACCTTCGGTACATCAAAACTTATAAACTCATAATAAAACTGCCATCGTAACGTTTAGCGTGCGGACCCTACGGGTTCGAGAACTATGTAGACATGACCTAGAACTGTTTCCGGTCAATAACCAATAGCGGAACCCGGATGCTCATATTGGCTCCTACATATTCTACGAAGATTTTTATCGGTCAAACCGCATAACAACATACGTTGTTCCCTTTGTCATCGGTATGTTACTTGCCCAAGATTAAATCATAGGTATCCAATACCTAGTTCAATCTCGTTACCGGCAAGTCTCTTTACTCGTTACATAATGCATCATTCCGTAACTAACTCATTAGCTACATTGCTTGCAAGGCTTATAGTGATGTGCATTACCCAGAGGGCCCAGAGATACCTCTCCGATAATCGGAGTGACAAATCCTAATCTCGAAATACGCCAACTCACCATGAACCGTCGGAGACACCTGTAGAGCTCCTTTATAATCACCTAGTTACGTTGTGACGTTTGGTAGCACATAAAGTGTTCCTCCGATAAACGGGAGTTGCATAATCTCATAGTTGTAGGAACTTTGTATAAGTCATGAAGAAAGCAATAGCAACATACTAAACGATCAAGTGCTAGGCTAACGGAATGGGTCAAGTCAATCACATCATTCTCCTAATGATGTGATCTCGTTAATCAAATGACAACACATGTCTATGGTTAGGAAACATAACCATCTTTGATTAATGAGCTAGTCAAGTAGAGGCACACTAGTGACATTATGTTTGTCTATGTATTCACACATGTATCATGTTTCCGGGTAATACAATTCTAGCATGAATAATAAACATTTATCATGATATGAGGAAATAAATAATAACTTTATTATTGCCTCTAGGGCATATTTCCTTCAGTCTCCCACTTGCACTAGAGTCAATAATCTAGATTATACAGTAATGATTCTAACACCCATGGAGTCTTGGTGCTGATCATGTTTTGCTCGTGGAAGAGGCTTAGTCAACGGGTCTGCAACATTCAGATCCGTATGTATCTTGCAAATCTCTATGTCTCCCACCTGGACTTAGTCCCGGATGGAATTGAAGCGTCTCTTGATGTGCTTGGTCCTCTTGTGAAATCTGGATTCCTTTGCCAAGGCAATTGCACCAGTATTGTCACAGAAGATCTTCATTGGTCCCGATGCACCAGGTATGACACCTAGATCGAAAATGAACTCCTTCATCCAGACTCCTTCATTTGATGCTTCCGAAGCAGCTATGTACTCCGATTTGCATGTAGATCCCGCCACGACACTTTGTTTAGAACTACACCAACTTACAGCTCCACCGTTTAATAAAAACACGTATCCGGTTTGCGATTTAGAATCGTCCAGATCAGTGTCAAAGCTTGCATCGACGTAACCATTTACGACTAGCTCTTTGTCACCTCCATAAACGAGAAACATATCCTTAGTACTTTTCAGGTATTTCAGGATGTTCTTGACCGCTGTCCAGTGATCCACTCCTGGATTACTTTGGTACCTACCTGCCAAGCTTATTGCTAAGCATACGTCAGGTCTGGTACACAGCATTGCATACATGATAGAGCCTATGGCTGAAGCATAGGGAACATCTTTCATTTTCTCTCTATCTTCTGCTGTGGTCGGGCATTGAGTCTGACTCAACTTCACACCTTGTAATACAGGCAAGAACCCTTTCTTTGCCTAATCCATTTTGAACTTTTTCAAAACTTTATCAAGGTATGTGCTTTGTGAAAGTCCAATTAAGCGTCTTGATCTATCTCTATAGATCTTGATGCCCAATATGTAAGCAGCTTCACCAAGGTCTTTCATTGAAAAACTTTTATTCAAGTATCCCTTTATGCTATCCAGAAATTCTATATCATTTCCAATTAATAAATGTCATCTACATATAATATCAGAAATGCTACAGAGCTCCCACTCAATTTCTTGTAAATATAGGCTTCTCCAAAAGTCTGTATAAAACCATATGCTTTGATCACACTATCAAAGCATTTATTCCAACTCCGAGATGCTTGCACCAGTCCATAGATGGACCGCTGGAGCTTGCACACTTTGTTAGCACCTTTTGGATCGACAAAACCTTCCGGTTGCATCATATACAACTCTTCTTCCAGAAATCCATTCAGGAATGCAGTTTTGACATCCATTTGCCAAATTTCATAATCATAAAATGCGGCAATTGCTAACATGATTCGGACAGACTTAAGCATCGCTACGGGTGAGAAAGTCTCATCGTAGTCAACCCCTTGAACTTGTCGAAAGCCTTTCGCAACAAGTCGAGCTTTGTAGACGGTTACATTACCATCAGCGTCAGTCTTCTTCTTAAAGATCCATTTATTCTCAATGGCTTGTCGATCATCGGGCAAGTCAACCAAAGTCCATACTTTGTTCTCATACATGGATTCCATCTCAGATTTCATGGCTTCTAGCCATTTTGCGGAATCTGGGCTCATCATCGCTTCCTCATAGTTCGTAGGTTCGCCATGGTCAAGTAACATGACTTCCAGAATAGGATTACCGTACCACTCTGGTGCGGATCTTACTCTGGCAGACCTACGAGGTTCAGTAGAAACTTGATCTGAAGTTTCATGATCAATATCATTAGCTTCCTCACTAATTGGTGTAGTTGTCACAGGAACCGGTTCTTGTGATGGACTACTTTCCAATAAGGGAGCAGGTACAGTTACCTCATCAAGTTCTACTTTCCTCCCACTCACTTCTTTCAAGAGAAACTCCTTCTCTAGAAAGGATCCGAATTTAGCAACGAATATCTTGCCCTCAGATCTGTGATAGAAGGTGTACCCAATAGTCTCTTTTGGGTATCCTATGAAGACACATTTCTCCGATTTGGGTTCGAGCTTATCTGGTTGAAGTTTCTTCACATAAGCATCGCAGCCCCAAACTTTAAGAAACGACAACTTTGGTTTTTTTGCCAAACCACAGTTCATAAGGCGTCGTCTGAACGGATTTTGATGGTGCCCTATTTAACGTGAATGCGGCCGTCTAAAGCATAACCCCAAAATGATAGCGGTAAATCAGTAAGAGACATCATAGATCGCACCATATCTAGTAAAGTACGAATACGACGTTCGGACACACCATTTCGCTGTGGTGTTCCGGGTGGCGTGAGTTGTGAAACTATTCCGCATTGCTTCAAATGTAAACCAAACTCGTAACTCAAATATTCTCCTCCACGATCAGATCATAGAAATTTTATTTTCTTGTTACGATGATTTTCCACTTCACTCTGAAATTCTTTGAACTTTTCAAATGTTTCAGACTTGTGTTTCATCAAGTAGATATACCCATATCTGCTCAAATCATCTGTGAAGGTGAGAAAATAACGATACCCGCCGCGAGCCTCAATATTCATTGGACCACATACATCAGTATGTATGATTTCCAATAAATCAGTTGCTCGCTCCATAGTTCCGTAGAACGGCGTTTTAGTCATCTTGCCCATGAGGCACGGTTCGCAAGTACCAAGTGATTCATAATCAAGTGATTCCAAAAGTCCATCAGTATGGAGTTTCTTCATGCGCTTTACACAGATATGACCTAAACGGCAGTGCCACAAATAAGTTGCACTATCATTATCAACTCTGCATCTTTTGGCTTCAACATTATTAATATGTGTATCACTACTATCGAGATTCAATAAAAATAGACCACTCTTCAAGGGTGCATGACCATAAAAGATATTACTCATATAAATAGAACAACCATTATTCTCTGATTTAAATGAATAACCACTACTAGGGAAAACCTTATACACAGAAATATAGCAACAGCGCGGGTCAAAAAACTGCCCTAGTGCTACATAGCAGTAGCGACCTAATAAAAACCGCGCTACAGACACAAACTTAGCAGTAGCGCCTGTTGTAGAGAAAGCTCTACTACTAATATTCCCATTGGCAGAATGCTAGGCTACGCATAGCAGTAGCGAGCTTAACAGAAACGCACTACTGCTAGAGCACAGTTAGCAGCGCGTTTCCTAAGAAGCGCGCTACTACTAACGGAAATAAAATAAGATGATAAACAAATAGAAATTTAAATGAAAATGAAAGAAATAGAAAAAGGAGAAAGGGAAAAATAAAATGTAAAGCAAAATAAACGAAAAAGTGAAAAATCGGAGGAAGGCATAGCAACAGCGTTTGTTTGTAAGAGGCGCTATAGCTAAGTAGCTGCAGCGCGTGTCCTAGACCCCCGCTATAGAAACAGAATAGGAAATTAGCTATAGCAGCAGCGCATTTTGAGGAAAGCGCTATAGCTAACTTAGCTATAGCGCGTTTTGCGAAACGCGCTACCGCTAAGTTTGACTTAGCCAAAAAACCGTTTCCCCCCGGCCACCACTTCCCCCAAATCCCTCAAACCCACCCCGCACGCGCGCCGCCGTCTCCTGATTCACAGTCGCCCCACACTTCGCCGCCGCCGACGACGCCACCAGAGCCGTGCGCCGTCGACGACACCGGAGCCACCCCCAATGCCACGGAGCCGCGCGGCCTCGTCAACGCCACCGGAGCCGCCGTCGATGCCACCTTCCTCGCCGTCACCGGAGACGCCCCTGCCTCCCTCGCCGTCACCGGAGACGCCCCTGCCTCCCTGGCCACCACACTGCCTCCGTCGCCACCACCGGAGCCATCATCTGTAAGCCCCCACCCCTCCTCTCTCTCTCATGCATAGGTTAGCCAGTTTAATTAGGTTAATTATCTAGGTTAGGGCAAAAATTTAGTTAGGGCATTGACAGAGAAGTAGTTAGGTTAACTAGTTTAATTAGGTTAATTATCTAGGTTAGTGCAAAAACTTAGTTAGGGATTTGACAGAGAACTAGTCAGGTTAACTAGTTTAATTAGGTTAATTATCCATGTTAATTAGTGCAAAAATTTATTTTAGGCTTTGACAGAGAACTAGCTGCGTTAACTAGTTTAATTAGGGTTAATTATCTAGGTAAACTAGATTAACTAACTAGGTTAAATAGGTAGGTTAATTAGGTTCGTTGGATTAAGAAGCTAGGTTAAGTAGATTGGCAAAGGTTTTTGATTTTTCAAAAGACCACTATTTTTCAAGGAAAAGAATTTAGGCAAATTTTATTTTTCATTGAAGTGGTCATGTTATATCTTTTCATTGAAGTTGTTCGATTGTGCCCAAGTGGTGGCTTTGTTGTTTCCAGGGAATGATGCTGAGTGGCCTATGTTTTGCCGGAATGTTGATTCATTTCTGTTCCGGCAAATTTCAGGTTCTCGATTTGTCCAATTTTTAGCAAAGGTCATGCCGAAATTTCCCGTGAATTTCGGCATGACTTGTGCTACAAACTAGGACATATCGAGTGCCCGGGATTTGCCGCACCAGGAAGGAGTCAACATTCCTGCAAAACAATAGTCCTTTTTTATGTCATTATTAATTTTATTAGGTCTAGAATTAATTGACTAGATTTAATCATAGGAAACATGGCTAGCAACGATGAAGGACAGGGTTCTGGTGATTGCGACGACGTCTACCGGGCGGCAGACGAATTTTTTAGCTTTACCGACGATCAACATATGTTGTTGCTGGGCCCACCGGTGGCATCGGGGACTGAGACCGATACGCAGACCGGTGCTGAGACCGATACGCAGACCGGTGCTGAGACTGACACCGGCGCTGAGATTCAGACCGGCATCGAGACCGGCGCTGAGACCGGTGCTGCCTCGGGGAGCGGAGCCTGTGTAGAACCGAAAGCAAAGAGGCAACGGGTTCCTAACAAACTCAGGACTACTAGACTGGTGGTCACGGAGGTGGACAACGGCAATTTTGAGCCAAAGGCGCCCGAGGAAGCGCGCGCGTGCTACGACAATCAAATAGGCTGCATCATACGGACAACCGCCACCATCAACGATGAGAATCTAAAGAAGATAGAAAATATGAGGAGCTCCCTCCTAAAGAAGTTTCACCAGATATTCTTGTTCCCGGGCCGAAATGAGAAGGATTATGAAGATCCAGACAATGACCCGGCAATGAAGAAGATAAACAAACACGCCATGACCAAGTTTAGCAACGCGTTGGCCGCCTAGAAAAATCGAGTGAAAGCAAAGATCAACGACGGGGAACCCTACTCCGAGATTGTAAAGGATAGTACGACAATCACGGAAGAGCAGTTTCAAATATTCAAGGAGGCTTGCGAGGCCGAAGCTGCCAAAGAAAAGTCTAAGTACATGAAGGGGCTTCAAAAGAGGAACATTGGGACCCACCACCTCGGAAGCCGTGGTTACGGCGGAAAGAGGTCCAAATGGGCCAAGGAGGACGCGGAAGCCGCGAGTCTGGGCATCCCAGACCCCTTGGCGGATTTCACCGTCCCGCAGGAGCGTGACGTCCTGAGGGCCCGCCACCGTTGGGACCCACTGAAGAAGGTTTATGAGACAACACCGGTCATTACGGAGTTCATGAGACTGCTGGTAATTTTAGTTTCTGATCAATTCGACTGCACACGTTAGTCATATTTGTAAACGATCCTTGTGCCTTTTGCAGAGAGAGCAACACCGGATTGCGGCCGAAAGCGACTCGCCGTCTGAGGCATTGGCGAGGCCCAAGTGGGACACTCCATTCAACCGGGCATTGAACATATTGAAACGACAACCGGTGGATACTCGACCGTCGTATGGACGCGTGCACGGTGTCAGAGACGGCGCCACGTGGAAGAAGTACTACCGTGAGACCATGGAGGAGAAAAAGGAAAGACGGAGGTTAACTGAAGAAAGCATCGACAAGAAGGTTGAGATTGCGGTTGAGAAGAAATCATCTCAGACAGTCGCAACAGCGGTAGCTGCCGCAAAATAGACGATTGCAGATATATCTACTTCCTTGGTGATGGGCGTTCACACTTGGACAAGGGAAAATCCAAAAAAAATGCAGAGGACTTTCCCCTTGCTGACTTCTTGGCAGCACATGCTCCCGCACCGGCTCCCGCACCGGCTCCCGCACCTGCTCCCGCACCGGCTCCCGCACCGGCTGCCGCACCGGACGTGCTCGATGGTGCCTCCTCTTTGGCTGAGCTCGACGCCCTCACGGTATCTTCCACACCGGCCCCCTTCAATATAAATGTATAATCTCCCGTTTTCGTTGCCTTTCGGATGTCTCACGTCGCAGACTTTTATTTGCAGGCCGACGAAACCCCGTGCACCATATTGTACACCATCGGCGAACAGAAGGTGGATGTGGGGAAGGGGACGATAATGGAGCTGAAGGAACCATTGTTCCACAGCCGGTCGATCCCCCCGAACATCTTCAAGGTTTCCGTGGCCAGTGTCAAACCGGGCCACGAGAATTTGCCTCCTCTAATACTAGTGGGGGATGACGACGAGACCCCGCGGCGGCTTGGTGATTGTTGCAATGGGTGGGTCCTGTTGTGGCCAAAGAGTCTGCTTCATCTGGAGGCGGCCGGGAGCACACCCACGAGTACGCAGCCTCAGCAAGGTATGAACATCAACACCCCACCTACCCAATTAGCGTCGGGTGTCGGGTTGGGTGATAGCGGACGGGGTAAGCAGGTGGCTCCATTAGAGGCTGATGACGTCGCCATGGATGAGGATGAGGATGACGATGGCGCAGAACAGTATGTCTATACTGGCGCCTCCTCAGGGTTTGAGCATCATGAGTCGGTGCCTGAATTACCGTCTCAACGTGTTATTGACGACCATCCGGTGGTAAAGAAGCCTAGGAAGAGAGCGAGGAAAGGCAAAAAAGCTGATTCTATGATCCAGCCGCCTCAGCAGCCTCGGCTTCGGGACCGTGTAGATATCCCCGATGCGGATAAATGGCATATCCCCGGTCGACCAATCCTACCTAAAACAGCGCTACGGGCCAGATTCGGCGATCTAAGGAGACTTCATGACGATGTGCTGCGGGTAGAGAAAGGCCTCATCGCCTCGAAAGATCCAGGATACCCACTCTACGTGGTTAACGTTCCGCAGCAAATGTCGTACGTCAAGGGCTTCCCCGCGGATAAGTTCTTCCTCCGATTCGATTACATATTCGACATGTTTCACGTGAAGAAGCTGGATTTTACTTTTGTCCGCCTTTATGCCTTGCACATGAGCTACATCATTGGGGTTGAGCAGATAGCTCATATCTGTGTCGCTGACCCGTACTACATGCACGAGGCCTTCTTGGGAGTCTGTGCATAGCATCGTGAATACGCGAGGGATTACATCGTCAGTTTCATGCTCGCCAATAAGGACAAGGAGGCGATTCTCGTGCCTTATCATCCCGTGTAAGTCATCCGCGCTGCTATCCTTCCTTCGATTTCAATAATTCATTTGCACGGTGGAGGCTAATTAATTTGAGGTGTACTTATTTTGCGCAGCGGCGGGCGCGCCGTCCTCATCATCCTCTACCCCCGATTCTCCCACGCTCTTTACTTGGACTCGTCGAAGAACATTCACAAAAAGGATTACACCCACATCAAAGATGTTCTCGATAGTGCTATGTTTTACTACCAAGCAAGGGGTGGAGAGGTTAGGGACAAGAAGAGAAGGGGCGGCAGGCCCGCCTTCAGCCATAAGACCGACTTCTGCTGCATCCAGCAACCGAACGATTCTCTTAATGATGGATTCTATGTCCTACACCACATGCTGGAGTACCGACGGGATCACCAGAACCTTCACATGGCACCTAGATCTAGCGATGCCCATATTCTGCAATGGGCAAAGGACATAGGAGATATCGAGGATCATCGACTTCGAGCTGAGTTCTATAACATCCAGCGCGAACTTGCCCAAATCATCATGAATGAGGTCGTCGGAAAAACAGGGATGTTCCATGCAGAAGGACAAATGTCGCGGGAAGACGTCCGAACATGGATAGCCTCTCAGCGTCTCGACATGAAGCCTTTCACTAAGCTCGATGACTATCTCCCTGACTTGGATGGATGGCACGACATGATGGAGTGATTGTCGATATATGACAATGTGTCCGTTTAGTCCATACTTTCTTTTATGACAAAACTTTGAGTTATGCATGGTGAAACTTTATTTGTGATGTAATTAAACCATCCTCCTCGACTAGCGAAAATCACTCTAGTTAGGTCATTTGGGTACGATGAACTTTGTTATTTATGCTTATGATATGTTGTTTCTATTTTTGCCAAGTCTGTCTCTTTGTGTTGCTCAACTATATATGTTGCATATCATCGACTCATGTGACGATGCAGGTGCATAGATCATAAATGGCGAAGAAGTGCTACGCCAGGAGTATATATACGACAAGTGGCCGGAGTGTCAGGCCCAGGTGTACCGGTTTTCGGTTTCCAAGCGACACGCAGTACTTAGTTTAGGTTCACGCTAATGCGAGAGAGGGATACGAACTCATGTACTCAAAGTGATAGCTATTCTCGTGTATATCATTGTTTAGATGGATGATGATGTACTTGCAAGTAATCGAGACTTGTATCGCTATTTTCGAGATTGATGACGAGAGACCACTTTGTGTTGGATGATGATTATGATGATGACATGATTTGATGAGACTAATTGTATGTATATGCTATGATTACATTTGTATGTGGATGATATGCTAAAGATTATTGTATAAAGCCTATTCAAATGCAAAACAAATAAAAAACAAATCTGCAGGAAAAAAACTAATAAAACTAGTAGTAGCGAGGGGGGGGATTTAGCAGTAGCGCCGACTTACCAGTAGCGCTTACCTGTAAACGGCGCTGCAGATAATACCAGTAGCGTCCTCTTCTAAAGAGCGCTGCAGCTATTCATGTGTAGTAGTAGCGTGTGTCAACATGCGCTACTGCTATACGTTAGCTGTAGCGCCTTATTAGTAGCGCCGGTACCCGCGCTACTGAGAGGGCAAAAACACGCGCTGCTGCTAGGCTTTTCCCTAGTAGTGAACCGTCTCGCATCAAACAAGATCCAGATATAATGTTCATGCTCAATGCTGGCACCAAATAACAATTATTTAGGTCTAAAGCTAATCCCGATGGTAGATGTAGAGGTAGCGTGCCGACCGCGATCACATCGACTTTGGAACCATTTCCCATGCGCATCGTCACCTGGTCCTTAGCCAATCTTCGCTTAATCCGTAGTCCCTATTTCGAGTTGCAAATATTAGCAACAGAACCAGTATCAAATACCCAGGTACTACTGAGAGCATTAGTAAGGTACACATCAATAACATGTATATCACATATACCTTTGTCCACTTTGCCATCCTTCTTATCCGCCAAATACTTGGGGCAGTTCCGCTTCCAGTGTCCAGTCTGCTTGCAGTAGAAGCACTCGGTCTCAGGCTTAGGTCCAGACTTGGGTTTCTTCTCTTGAGCAGCAACTTTTTTGCTGTTCTTTTTGAAGTTCACCTTCTTCTTCCCTTTGCCCTTTTTCTTGAAACTGGTGGTCTTGTTAACCATCAACACTTGACGCTCCTTCTTGATTTCTACCTCCGCGGCTTTTAGCATTGCGAAGAGCTCGGGAATAGTCTTGTCCATCCCTTGCATATTATAGTTCATCACGAAGCTCTTGTAGCTTGGTGGCAGTGATTGAAGAATTCTGTCAATGACACTATCATCAGGAAGATTAACTCCCAGTTGAATCAAGTGATTATTATACCCAGACATTTTGAGTATGTGTTCACTGACGGAACTATTCTCCTCCATCTTACAGCTATAGAACTTATTGGAGACTTCATATCTCTCAATTCGGGCATTTTCTTGAAGTATTAACTTCAACTCCTGGAATATCCTATATGCTCCATGACGTTCAAAACGTCGTTGAAGACCCGGTTCCAAGCCGTAAAGCATGGCACACTGAACTATCGAGTAGTCATCAGCTTTGCTCTGCCAGATGTTCTTAACGTCGTCAGTTGCATCAGCAGCAGGCCTGGCACCCAGTGGTGCTTCCAGGACGTAGTTCTTCTATGCAGCAATGAGGATAATCCTCAGGTTACGGACCCAGTCCGTGTAATTGCTACCATCATCTTTCAACTTAGCTTTCTCAAGGAACCCATTAAAATTCAACGGAACAACAACACGAGCCATCTATCTACAACAAACATTGACAAGCAAAATACTAAAAGGTACTAAGTTCATGATAAATTTAGGTTCAATTAATCATATTACTTAAGAACTCCCACTTAGACAGACATCTCTCTAGTCATCTAATTGATCACGTGATCCAAATCAACTAAACCATGTCCGATCATCACGTGAGATGGAGTAGTTTCAATGGTGAACATCTCTATGTTGATCATATCTACTATATGATTCACGTTCGACCTTTCGGTCTCCGTGTTTCGAGGCCATATCTATATATTCTAGGCTCGTCAAGTTTAACCTGAGTATTCCGCGTGTGCAACTGTTTTGCACCCGTTGTATTTGAACGTAGAGCCTATCACACCCGATCATCACGTGGTGTCTCATCACGAAGAACTTTCACAACGGTGCATACTCAGGGAGAACACTTCTTGATAATTTAGTGAGAGATCATCTTAAAATGCTACCATCAATCAAAGCAAGATAAGATGCATAAAGGATAAACATCACATGCAATCAATATAAGTGATATGATATGGCCATCATCATCTTGTGCTTGTGATCTCCATCTCCGAAGCACTGTCATGATCACCATCGTCACCGACGCGACACCTTGATCTCCATCGTAGCATCGTTGTCGTTACGCCATCTATTGCTTCTATGACTATCGCTACCGCTTAGTGATAAAGTAAAGCAATTACAGGGCATTTGCATTTCATACAATAAAGCGACAACCATATGGCTCCTGCCAGTTGCCGATAACTTCGGTTACAAAACATGATCATCTCATACAATAAAATATAGCATCACGTCTTGACCATATCACATCACAACATGCCCTGCAAAAACAAGTTAGACGTCCTCTACTTTGTTGTTGCAAATTTTACGTGGCTGCTACGGGCTGAGCAAGAACCATTCTTACATACGCATCAAAACCACAACGATAGTTTGTCAAGTTAGTGCTGTTTTAACCTTCGCAAGGACCGGGCGTAGCCACACTCGGTTCAAATAAAGTGAGAGAGACAGACACCCGCAGTCACCTTTAAGCAACGAGTGCTCGTAACGGTGAAACCAGTCTTGCGTAAGTGTACGTGTAATGTCGGTCCGGGCTGCTTCATCTCACAATACCGCTGAACCAAAGTATGACATGCTGGTAAGCAGTATGACTTGTATTGCCCACAACTCACTTGTGTTCTACTCGTGCATATGACATCTACACATAAAACCAGGCTCGAATGCCACTGTTGGGGAACGTAGTAATTTCAAAAATTTTCCTACGCACACGCAAGATCATGGTGATGCATAGCAACGAGAGGGGAGAGTGTTGTCCACGTACCCTCGTAGACCGTAAGCGGAAGCGTTATGACAACGCGGTTGATGTAGTCGTACGTCTTCACGATCCGACCGATCCAAGTACCGAACGTTCGACACCTCCGAGTTCAACACACGTTCAGCTCGATGACGATCCCCGGACTCCGGTCCAGCAGGGTGTCGGGGATGAGTTCCGTCAGCACGACGGCGTGGTGACGATGATGATGTTCTACCGACGTAGGGCTTCGCCTAAGCACCGCAACGATACGACCGAGGTGGAATATGGTGGAGGGGGGCACCGCACACGGCTAAGGAATGATCACGAAGATCAACTTCTGTGTCTAGAGGTGCCCCTTGTCCCCGTATATAAAGGAGCAAGGGGGGAGGCCGGCCGTCCCTAGGGGGCGCACCAAGGAGGGGGGAGTCCTCCTCCTAGTGGGAGTAGGACTCCCCTTTCCTAGTCCCACTAGGAAGGAGGAAGGGGGAAGGAAAGAGAGGGAGAGGGAGAGGGAAAGAGGGGCCGCGCCCCCCTCCCCTAGTACAATTCGGACTCCCCATGGGAGGGGGTGCGCCACCTCCTGGGATGCTGCCCTCTCTCTCCCCTCAGGCCCACTAAGGCCCAATACTTCCCCGGGGGGTTCCGGTAACCCCTCCGGCACTCCGGTTTTCTCCGAAATCACCCAGAACACTTCTGGTGTCCGAATATAGTCGTCCAATATATCAATCTTTATGTCTCGACCATTTCGAGACTCCTCGTCATGTCCGTGATCACATCCGAGACTCCAAACAACCTTCGGTACATCAAAACTTATAAACTCATAATAAAACTGTCATCGTAACGTTAAGCGTGCGGACCCTATAGGTTCGAGAACTATGTAGACATGACCTAGAACTGTTTCTGGTCAATAACCAATAGCGGAACCTAGATGCTCATATTGGCTCCTACATATTCTACGAAGATCTTTATCGGTCAAATCGCATAACAACATACGTTGTTCCCTTTGTCATCGGTATGTTACTTGCCCGAGATTTGATCGTCGGTATCCAATACCTAGTTCAATCTCATTATCGGCAAGTCTCTTTACTCGTTATGTAATGCATCATTCCGTAACTAACTCATTAGCTACATTGCTTGCAAGGCTTATAGTGATGTGCATTACCGAGAGGGCCCAGAGATACCTCTCCGACAATCGGAGTGACAAATCCTAATCTCGAAATACGCCAACTCAACATGTACCGTCGGAGACACCTGTAGAGCTCCTTTATAATCACCCAGTTACGTTGTGACATTTGGTAGCACACAAAGTGTTCCTCCGGTAAATGGGAGTTGCATAATCTCATAGTTGTAGGAACTTTGTATAAGTCATGAATAAAGCAATAGCAACATACTAAACGATCAAGTGCCGGGCTAACGGAATGGGAAGTCAATCACATCATTCTCCTAATGATGTGATCCCATTAATCAAATGACAACACATGTCTATGGTTAGGAAACATAACCATCTTTGATTAATGAGCTAGTCAAGTAGAGGCACACTAGTGACATTATGTTTGTCTATGTATTCACACATGTATCATGTTTCCGGGTAATACAATTCTAGCATGAATAATAAACATTTATCATGATATGAGTAAATAAATAATAACTTTATTATTGCCTCTAGGGCATATTTCCTTCAATATGATGGTGAGTAAGTATTGGGTGTAGCTAATATTCGAGTGTGTTTTATGAATGGATCAATGTTTGAGCATGATGGGCTAGGGATAACTTATTTTAGCGTTGATATTTTGAAAGACATGGATGCTTGTTGATATGCTTGAGTATCCAAATTATTTGGTCAAAACTAGACTATTGCTTTGAATGACATAGACGTCCAAATGTCCATGCTATAAAGAAAAGAATCTGATAAGACTTGTTGAACAACACTCCACATCAAAAATTCAGTTTTTATCACTTACCTACTCGAGGACGAGTAGGAGTTAAGCTTGGGGATGCTGATACGTCTCCAACGTATCTATAATTTTTGATTGTTCCATGCTGTTTTATTATCAATCTTGGATGTTTTATAATAATTTTATAGTTATTTTATATCATTTTTTGGTACTAACCTTGAGGGAGTCCTGGATTAGGGGGTGTCCGGATGGCCGGACAGCCTTTGGCCGGACTCCTGGACTATGAAGATACAAGATTGAAGACTTCGTCCCATGTCCGGATGGGACTTTCCTTGGTGTGGAAGACAAGCTTGGCGATACGAATATGTAGATCTCCTACCATTGTAACCGACTCTGTGTAACCCTAACCCTCTTCGGTGCCTATATAAACCGGAGGGTTTTAGTCCGTAGGACAAACAACAATCATACCATAGGCTAGCTTCTATGGTTTAGCCTTTCTGATCTCGTGGTAGATCTACTCTTGTACTACCCATATCATCAATATCAATCAAGCAGGAGTAGGGTTTTACCTCCATCAAGAGAGTCCGAACCTGGGTAAAAACATCGTGTCCCTTGTCTCCTGTTACCATCCGCCTAGACACACAGTCCGGGACCCCCTACCTGAGATCCGCCGGTTTTGACACCGACATTGGTGCTTTCATTGAGAGTTCCTCTGTGCCGTCATCTTTAGGCCCGATGGCTCCTCCGATCATCAACAACGATGCGGTCCAGGGTGAGACTTTTCTCCCCGGACAGATCTTCGTATTCGGCGGCTTTGCACTGCGGGCCAATTCGCTCGGCCTTCTAGAGCAGATTGAAAGCTACGCCCCTGGCCATCAGGTCAGATTTGGAAGTTTGAACTATACGGCTGACGTCTGCGGAGACTTGATCTTCGACGGGTTCGAGCCACAGCCAAGTGCGCCGCACTGTCACGATGGGCATGATCTAGCTCTGCTGCCGAACAGTGCCTTGGAGGCCGCGCAAATGTCCGCTCTGACTCTTAGCTCGGAGCCGACTGCGCCAATCGAGGATGGGTGGCTGGACACCGCCTCGGGGGCTGCTATCCCTACGACGATTGAGCCGAACACCAACCCTGTGCTTTGCGAAGCTCGCGACTCCAAGGTGCCGGACTCCTCTCCGGACTCTGAAACTTCCGCGCCCCTGCCAATCGAATCCGATTGGGCGCTGACCATGGAGTTCACTGCTGCGGAGATCTTTCAGCACTCGCCCTTTGGCGACATCCTGAATTTGCTAAAGTTTGTCTCCTTATCAGGAGAGCCCTGGCCGGATTATAGTCAGGAAGGTTGGGATGCGGACGACGAAGAAATTCGAAGCCCACCCACCACCCACTTCGTAGCCACTGTCGAAAGTTTAAACGACGTGCTCGACTTCGACTCCGAAGACATCGACGGTATGGACGACGATGTAGGAGACAAACATGAACCAGCACCTATAGGGCACTGGACAGCCACCTCATCTCACGATGTATACATGGTGGACACACCTAAAGGAAGCGACGACGAGGAACAACGGGACGTCACGAGGGATCATTCCCACGAAAATCAGTCAAAATAGTGACGTAAGCGCCGCTCAAAGTCCCGCCTCGACAAAGACAACAGCCATACAGACCCAGCCATAGAGCAGGGCGAACCGGTGGACGACAAACATGCTACCGAGCAACAGTCCGAACAGGACAATCTAGATAAACAACTCGTCCCCGGCGAAGATAACGGTCCGGGCGATCTCACGCCGGACAAGTTACTGGAGCAGAAGAACCTCCACAAAAGGCTCGTCGCCACTGCGTGTAGCCTGAAAAAGCAGAAGCGGAAGCTCAAAACAGCGGAAGATGCGCTCAAAATCAGATGGAGCAAAGTACTCAACACCGCAGACAAATACAGCGATAGTCGCCGAACAAAGAGCTACCCGAAGCGAAAACTACTGCCCGAATTCGATGAGGAGGCCGTAGAGCCCCCACAATCAAAGAACAAGGAGGCCACTTGGTCGGATAGACGACCCCATGGCAGACATAGAGGGGCAAACGGCGCCGCACACAAGACGGTCCGCGATCCGCACACGGATTCGCATCAAAAAGATGGCCCAGTTAGATCAATCTACGGGCCAAGAAAGCAAGCTCTAGTAAGCAACGCAACACATCAAGTATCCGAATACTATGGTACACCTAAATACAGGGGTGCCGCACACCCCCTATGTGTCACCGATGAGGTTCTGGATCATGAATTTCTAGCGGGATTCAAGCCCGTAAACATAGAGGCATACGACGGAACAACAGACCCTGGGGTCTGGATTGAGGATTACATCCTCCACATACACATGGCTAGAGGATATGATCTCCACGCCATAAAATACTTACCCCTCAAGCTCAAAGGGCCAGCCCGACATTGTCTCAAAAGCCTCCCCAAAAACACCATTGGAAGTTGGGAAGAGCTCAAGGATGCTTTTCGGGCAAATTTTCAAGGGACCTATGTCCGACCTCCGGATGCAGACGATTTAAGTCACATAACTCAACAACCCGGAGAGTCAGCCCAAAAATTCTGGAACAGATTCCTTACTAAAAAGAACCAAATAGTCGACTGTCCGGACGCCAAAGCCTTAGCAGCTTTCAAACACAACATCCGAGACGAATGGCTCGCCAGACAGCTCGGCCAAGAAAAGCCAAGAACAATGGCTGCATTAACAAGCCTCATGACCCGCTTTTGCGCGGGAGAGGATAGCTGGCTGGCAAGATGCAGTATTAACGACCCAAGTACATCTGAAGCTAGGGATGGAAATGGGAAACCACGACGCAGCAAGGAACAGTGCCGGACCAAGGGCAACAGCCCGAAGAGCACGGCAGTCAACGCCGGATTCAAAAGCTCACGGCAGAATCATAAAAAGCTGCCCCCTAAGGATAACAGGGACGAGGTATGCCAAATCCACAGTACCCCCGGGAGGCCTGCAAATCATACCCATAGAGATTGTTGGGTCTTCAAGCAGTCCGGCAAACTCAACGCCGAACACAAGGGGCTCGACACACCAAGCGAGGACGATGATGATCCCCACAAGCAGAGCACCGAAAAACAAAAGAATTTCCCACAAGAAGTCAAAACAGTAAACTCACTTCGCGTGACAAAAGGGAAAAATAGAGCGGCGCCCATAGAGATACACACCATACGGCCTATCCCAGAGGAGTCCCGCCACTGGTTGTTAAAACCAATCACCTTCGACCATCAGGATTACTCTAGAAGTATCCGGAATGCAGGATGGACTGCCTTGATATTAAATCCGATAATTGACGGACTCCAATTTACACAAGTTCTAATGGACGGCGGCAGTGATCTAAACCTGCTATATCAGGACACAATCCGCAAAATGGGGATAGACCCAACCAAAAGTCGCCATAGCAACACTTCCTTTCAAGGGGTAATGCCAGGCCGATATGCCCATTGTACGGGCTCTCTATTGCTAGAAGTTGTGTTCGGCTCACCCGACAACTTCCGCTGCGAAAGGTTAACCTTCCACCTCGCCCCATTTACAAGTAGCTATCAAGCACTACTGGGGCGCGAAGCTTTCGCCCGCTTCAACGCAATACCGCATTATGCATCCCTCACACTCAAAATGCCCGGTCCACGAGGCATCATCTCCTTAAAGGGAAATATCGAGTGTTCCTCGAGCGCGGAAGATTGTGTGACTGCCTCGACAGCCACACATTAAACCGGCTGTACTAATCCAAGCACCCAACAGGTCGTTCAGACCCCGGACACGGTTAGACGAGTCCGGTGTAAACATACAGGGGCTTACCAGCCGCACACCCCCGCACAAGGGGCTCCATGCATATACAACAAGAGACAATAAAGCTCAATTTTATTCCTTTTTTGAAACGTACTTTGTTTATTTAATATAACGTACATTTTCGCACGATCTTTTTCAACTAAGTTCCTCTCTTTTACAGATGAACACCGTGCGACACCCGTCCAGGATACGGCACAATGGAGACACAGGCGCAGACGTGCAGTAGGGACCCGTTGCAAGGATTCTTTTCAGATTAAGACCCAGCGTAAACCTTTTTTACTGTCTCTTGTTGATACACACCCCCCGGTTTCTTATTATAACCGAGGAGGAGGCTGGCGTTTTGGCATAGGCCACGTTAGAATTTTGCGCGTACTTGGACATCAGGGGCTTATTACCAAGGGCGTTGTTCGGCCCGTTTTCATAAAGACCGAATACCTTAGGGAGTGTTCGGCGTCTCGAGTTAGGCCTTATATGCATCAGCTCCGAATCATGTCTTTGGTCAAATGTTGGGTTTGCCCGGCTCCTGTGTTTTGCTGCCTTACGTTCCGCTCTATCGGCTAACGCGGCACCAGGAGGACTACTGCGATTGTGCCCTAGTTCGGCCAGGCGAGCACCTCAGTAGAGAAAGCCGAAAACTAACTGTCATGATATAGCGTGAGACTGGTCAACCACTCGATGACCCGCCGGAACCTATAGGATTCCTCCGCATTGACGAAGGGCTGTTTCCCGGCCAGGCACATACGCGCCCCGAATTCAGGTGAGCGCAGTGCCCCTAGGGGCTATATAGTAGCCCCATTGTCAAACTCCTATGGCTAAGTGAAAGTGATAAAGCATTATAGTCCAGTTGCCTAGTTTGCTACGCTACCACCTCCTTTATAGGAGCAAGACGTTGGATCAAGTGTGAAAATGCGCCTTTTGCAAACGCCCCCGCATTATATGCATGGGGGCTGAAGCCGAAGATTGCCATCTTTCAGGTTATATACACATATACATTAACGGCCGCACAGGAGGTATTTTAATTCTTGAAAGCACAAGTATAAAAAGCTTTTATATTTCATCGAAACATTGTTTCACAATAAATACATGTTATTCGAACATAATATCCTTCGAGCACTGCGTCTCTGTTAAACGAGCGCCCTGCAGAACTTCCTGAAAATAGTGCTCGACAGGTACTCGGCTTCCGTCCGAATCTTGGGATGCAACTTCGGTGACCTTCATCTCCGCCCAGTATGTCTTAACACGGGCAAGAGCCATCCGTGCACCCTCTATGCATGCCGACCTCCTCATTGCATTGATATGCGGCACCGCACCAAGGAACCGCTGCACCAAGCCAAAATAACTCTTCGGCTCGGGCCTCTTCGGCCACAAAAGACTTACGACATCCTTCATGGCAAGTCCGGATAACCTATTCAGCTCCGCCCATTCGGCCAAGCGATTGGTTAATGGAAGTGGGCGCTCTGGATTATGGAACTGCGACGAAAAAACCTTTCCCGTTTCGTGATCCTCTCGATCTCGGAAGTGTTCGGCCGCGTCCGCCTCACTTGCCGCCAAGTCCAGATAAGCATCTTCCGCACTCCACAGCCGGTCCAACTGAGCATAATTAGGGTCCATGAATTTCCTCTGCAGCAGAAAGGGCTTTCCAGCCGCGATATCTCTGGCCTAACGCAGCTCCTCCTTCATAGCTCTCATCGCAGAGCGAGCATCCTTGGCCTCGGGAGTGGCCTTCTTCAGGTCCTCTTGTATCGCCCGATCTCCTTTTTCAAGAAGCTTGCAGCGGTCGGCAGCATTCTTCAACTCCACGGCCATCTCGGCCATCTCCTTCTTGCTTCGGCAGTGAGCAGCCTGTTCGGCTTTTAGCTCTTCGGCCGCCTTTAAGGCAGCCTCGTCACTCTTTCTGGCCTGCTCCTTGTCTTGGGCGAGCTCTACCCGCAGGTTCTCCAGGGCAGCAGCACCATCTGCGTCAAGCATACTTGTTGTAAGGCACGGGCATCAAGCTCCCTTACCAGGTGTCCGCGGGGAAATTGCATACCTTGTGAATCGTCCAGACGCCTATTGACAAGCGCGATGTCGACATCCGCCACATCAAGTTGCCGCTTTAGTTCGGCAAATTCATCAGTCCAGCCAGCCACCGGATCCTTCGCCACCTGCATAGGAAGGGTGACATATTATACCAGGGATTTTGATGCTTGACGCGCTGTCATTTTTGACAACACACTGAGCCTCAGGGGCTACTATCTACACAGGGCGCATTTTATATGCGGAACCGTCAGAAGGTACATCATTTTTGCGTACCTCAAAACCTGTCAGTAAACTTCTGACGGCTTCATGCAATCCGCTCTCAGCGGATGAAATCCTTTCAAGCATCGTACTCATTAACGCACGGTGTTCTTCTGAGATAAACGCTCGCCCGAGCAGATCCTTCAGCTCCTCCGACCGTACACCATATGGTGCCAAACTCGTCCGATGGCCTTTTTCGAAGGCCGGACGTGGAGGGCTTTGAGGGGACATACGACTACCTTCCGGCCCCGCCGGACTCGGAGAAACCCTCCGTGACGACACCTCAGGGTCGCCCGCCTCGTAAGACGGTACGGCAGGGGGAGGCGTTTCGCTCTCTATCATCTCCGGACGAAGATCCCCCGAAGATGAGCTCTGCTGAGAAGGGCTGAGATCCGAACTACAAGGTAAAATTTCGGTTATCAGAAATAGGGTAGGGATATCCTTTGTTTTAAAAAAAGAACTCCCCTTTTTACTTACGGCTCGGTGGAGGGCTGATCCCCTTGGGGGCATAATGCGGCCGAGGCATCTCTCGGCGCCAGACCCTCTGACGAAGATTTCTTCCCCCGCTTCGAGACCATGGTCTCCGGGTCTTCAGAGGCGGTCCTCTTCTTCCCTTGGATGGAGGGATTCTCGATCCCTCCTTTCCTGGCAGCCTCCTTCGCAGAGGCGGTAGCTTCCTTGTTCCCCCCTTCACCTTCTTTCGAGGGCGCAACCTCCAACATCCTGGTTAACACGGGATCTGGCATGGTCTCAGGGAGGGGGGCCGGACACCTGATTAAATTTGCTTTCGCCATCCACTCCTGTTCAATGGACAACTCTTTTATGAGCAAATTCATGATAAATATGGGATAGCATGTCCGGGTACAGGGCTACTTACTTGAGTATCCGGGCGATTGCAGCTCAGACCTGCGTCCTAGGTTAAGTCCGGACACATCGCTTGTGATCCGAAGAAAAGCTTGTACATTTCCACGGGCGTCACGCCCATAAAATGTTGGAGAGCTCGTGGCCCCTCCGGGTTAAATTCCCACAGGCGGAGGGGGCGACGTCTGCAGGGCAGGATGCGGCGAATCAACATGACCTCCGCTACTACGACCAGAGTGATCTCTCTCTCTAGGAGATCTTGAATGCGGCCCTGCAGCAAGGGCACGTCCTTGGACGGCCCCCAGTCAAGTCCTTTATTGACCCATGACGCCAGCTGCGGTGGAGCACCCGAGCGAAAGGCAGGTGGCACCACCCATTTGGTGCCCCTGGGAGCTGTGATATAAAACCACTCTTGTTGCCACAGGCTGAGCTCCTCTTGAAAAGAGCCCTCGGGCCACGGAGCATCAGCATTCCTGCTTATAACAGCCCCTCCGCACTCGGCCTGTTGCCCCTTGATCATCTTCGGCTCCACTTTAAAGGTCTTGAGCCACAATCCGAAGTGAGGGGTAATGCGGAGGAAGGCTTCGCACACGATGATGAACGATGAGATGTGGAGGATGGACTCCGGATCCAAGTCGTGAAATTCCAACCCATAATAGAACATGAGCCCCCTCACGAAGGGGTCCGTCGGGAAGCTTAGCCCCCGAAGAAAGTGAGACGCGAACACCACGCTTTCACCAGGCTTGGGAGTGGGAATAACCTGCCCTTGGGTAGGCAGCCTATGCGCAATTTCGCCGGTTAGATACCTGGCATCTCTTAGCCTTTGCACGTGTTCTTCTGTAACGGAGGAAGGCATCCACCGGCCTTGCTGGTCGGAGCCGGACATCATCGAAGGTCCGAAGCGCCTGTATCTGGAGCTTTGGGTGTTGGAACTCGAGGCGAGGGGCGGAATCAATTGAGATTAAAAGAAAGGAGTGGAGCCTTGGTCTCTTTATAAAGAGGTTGAATACCAAGAGCCTTCACCGTGACCGTTTGGGACTCGCCTTCGATAGAGGAGACGTGCCAACGGGCACGGTTGGGTTACCCACGCCCGTATTGATGAGAATCCCGGAATAAGGGGACACGATCTCTGCTTTGACAAGACGTGCCAAGGAAACTGCCTCGCTAAACGCGCCGAGGTGGGACAGTAAAAACAATTCGAATAAGGGCTTGGCCGTGGTGTGATGTCACGCCACAAAATACGTCAGCAGATTGAACTTGTCTAAATATTATTCTCTCTACGGTGGTATGTGGAACTTATTTTGCAGAGCCGCACACTATCCTTGTGTTCAAAGTCTTGTATGAAGTATTCGGAGGAGGAACCCGCCTTGCAATGCCTAAGACAATATGTGCGCCGGACTCGTCGTCATTGAAGCCTGGTTCAGGGGCTACTGAGGGAGTCCTGGATTAGGGGGTGTCCGGATGGCCGGACTATATCCTTTGGCCGGACTCCAGGATTATGAAGATACAAGATTGAAGACTTCGTCCCGTGTCCGGATGGGACTTTCCTTGGCGTGGAAGACAAGCTTGGCGATACGAATATGTAGATCTCCTACCATTGTAACCGACTCTGTGTAACCCTAACCCTCTTCGGTGCCTATATAAACCGGAGGGTTTTAGTCCGTAGGACGAACAACAATCATACCATAGGCTAGCTTCTAGGGTTTAGCCTCTCTGATCTCGTGGTAGATCTATCTTGTACTACCCATATCATCAATATCAATCAAGCAGGAGTAGGGTTTTACCTCCGTCGAGAGGGCCCGAACCTGGGTAAAAACATCGTGTCCCTTGTCTCCTGTTACCATCCGCCTAGACGCACAGTCTGGGACCCCCTACCCGAGATCCGCCGGTTTTGACACCGACAAACCTATTGACATAGTGCCAAGTGCCAGTTGCTGTTTTTTCTATGTTTTTTACATAGCAGGAAATCAATATTAAACAGAGTCCAAATGCCACGAAACTCCATGATGAATTTTTATGGGCCATAAGGAAGGCCATGGGCCCTGGTTGCACCTGTGGGGTGCCCCGAGGGAGGCACAACCCACCAGGGCGCGGTAGGATGCCCAGGTGCTCCCTGGTGGGTTGTGCCCACCTCGGGTGCCCCCCGGACCGCCTCTTTGCTCTATAAATACCCCAAAAATCCCAGAACCCTAGGGGAGTCGACGAAATTTTCATCCAGCTGCCGCAGAGTCCAGAACCACCCGATCCAATCTAGACACCATCACGGAGGGGTTCACCACTTCCATTGGTGCCTCTCCGATGATGCGTGAGTAGTTCTTTGTAGACCTTCGGGCTCGTAGTTAGTAGCTAGACGGCTTCCTCTCTCTCTTTTGATTCTCAATACAATGGTCTCTTGGAGATCCATATTATGTAAGTCCTTTTGCGGTGTGTTTGTTGGGATTTGATGAACTTCGAGTTTATGATCAGTCATATCTTTTATATCCATGAAAGTTATTTGAGTTTCTTTGATCTCTTATATGCGTGATCTCTTATAGCCTCGTATTTCTTCTCCGATATTTGGGTTTTGTTTGGCCAACTTGATCTATTTGTCTTGCAATGGGAAGAGGTGTTGGGGAACATAGTAATTTCAAAAAATTTCTTACGCACACGCAAGATCATGGTGATGCATAGCAACGAGAGGGGAGAGTGTTGTCCACGTACCCCCTAGACCAAAAGCGGAAGTGTTAGCACAACGCGGTTGATGTAGTCGTACATCTTGACGATCCGATCGATCCAAATACCGAATGTACGGCACCTCCGAGTTCAGCACATGTTCAGCTCGATGACGTCCCGCGAACTCCGATCCAGCAGAGCTTCACGGGAGAATTCCGTCAGCACGACGGCGTGATGACGGTGATGATGTTGCAACCGACGCAGGGCTTCGCCTAAGCACCGCTACGATATGATCAAGGTGGAATATGGTGGAGGGGGACACCGCACACGGTTGGGAGAGATCAATAGATCAACTTGTGTCTATGGGGTGCCCCTTGCCTCAGTATATAAAGGAGGAGAGGAGGGGAGGCCGGCCGGCCCCTATGTGTGCGCCAAGTGTGGAGTCCTACTAGGACTCCAAGTCCTAGTAGGAGTCCACCAAAGGGAAGGAGGGAAGAAGGAAGGAGAGGGAGGAGAGAAAGGAAAGGGGGGCCGCCCCCCTAGTCTAATTCGGTTTGGGCTAGGGGGGCCGCGCGCCCTGCCTTGCCCTGCCTCCTCTCTTCCACCACTTGGCCCATGAGGCCCAATACTTCTTTCCCGTATTCCCATATCTCCCCGGTACTCCAAAAAATTCCCGAATCACTCGGATCCTTTACCATGTTCGAATATAGTCGTCCAATATATCAATCTTCACATCTCAACCAATTCGAGACTCCTCGTCATATCCCCGATCTCCTACGGGACTCTGATCTACCTTCGGTACTTCAAAACACATACACTCATAATACAAATCGTCACCGAACGTTAAGCATGCGGACCCTACGGGTTCGAGAACTATGTAGACATGACCGAGACACGTCTTTCGGTCAATAACCAATAGTGGAACCTGGATGCTCATATTGGCTCCTACATATTCTACGAAGATCTTTATCGGTCAAACAGCATAACAACATACGTTGTTCCCCTTGTCATCGGTATGTTACTTGCCCGAGATTCGGTCATCAGTATCTCAATACCTAGTTTAATCTCGTTACCGGCAAGTCTCTTTACTCGTTCCGTAATGCATCATCCCGCAACTAACTCATTAGTCACATTGCGTGCAAGGCTTATTGTGATGTGCATTACCGAGAGGGCCCAGAGATACCTCTCTGACAATCGGAGTGACAAATCCTAGTCTCGATCTATGCCAACCCAACAAACACCACCGGAGACACCTGTAGAGCACCTTTATAATCACTCAGTTATGTTGTGACGTTTGATAGCACACAAAGTGTTCCTCCGGTATTCGGGAGTTGCATAATCTCATAGTCATAGGAACATGTATAAGTCATGAAGAAAGCAATGGCAACAAACTAAACGATCATCGTGCTAAGCTAATGGATGGGTCAAGTCAATCACATCATTCTCTAATGATGTGATCCCATTCATCAAATTACAACTCATGTCTATGGCTAGGAAACTTAACTATCTATGATTAATGAGCTAGTCAAGTAGAGGCATACTAGTGACACTCTGTATGTCTATGTATTCACACATGTACTAAGTTTCTGGTTAATAGAATTCTAGCATGAATAATAAACATTTATATGAAATAAGGAAATAAATAATAACTTTATTATTGCCTCTAGGGCATATTTCCTTCAGTCTCCCACTTGCACTAGAGTCAATAATCTAGTTTACATCGCCATGTGATTTAACACCAATAGTTCACATCACCATGTGATTAACACCCATAGTTCACATCGTCATGTGACCAACACTCAAAGGGTTTACTAGAGTCAGTAATCTAGTTCACATTGTTATGTGATTTAATACCCAAAGAGTACTAAGGTGTGATCATGTTTTGCTTGTGAGAGAAGTTTAGTCAACAGGTCTGCCAAATTCAGATCGTATGTACTTTGCAAATTTCTATGTCTACAATGCTCTGTACGGAGCTACTTAAGCTAATTGCTCCCACTTTCAATATGTATCTGGATTGTGACTTAGAGTCATCCAGATCGGTGTCAAAGCTTGCATCGACGTAACCTTTACGACAAACTCTTTATCACCTCCATAACCAAGAAATATTTCCTTAGTCCTCTAAGGATAATTTTGACCGCTATCCAGTGATCTACTACTAGATCAAAATTGTACTCCCTTGCCAAACTCAGGGCAGAGTATACAATAGGTCTGGTTCATAGCATGGCATACTATATAGAACCTATGGCTGAGGCATAGGGAATGAATTTCATTCTCTCTCTATTTTCTGCCGTGGTCGGGCTTTGAGTCTTACTCAATTTCACACCTTGCAACACAGGCAAGAACTCCTTCTTTGACCGTCCCATTTTGAACTATTTCAAAATCTTGTCAAGGTATGTACTCATTGGAAGAACTTATCAAGCGTCTTGATCTATCTTTATAGATCTTGATGCTCAAAATGTAAGCAGTTTCACCGAGGTCTTTCTTTGAAAAACTCCTTTCAAATACTCCTTTATGCTTTCCAGAAAATTCTATATTATTTCCGATCAACAATATGTCATTCACACATACTTATCAGAAATGCTTTAGTGCTCCCACTCACTTTCTTGTAAATACAGGCTTCACCGCAAGTCTGTATAAAACTATATGCTCTGATCAACTCATCAAAGCGTATATTCCAACTCCGAGATGCTTGCACCAGTCCATAGATGGATCGCTGGAGCTTGCACACTTTGTTAGCACCTTTAGGATTAACAAAACCTTATTGTTGTATCATATACAACTCTTCTTTAAGAAATCCATTAAGGAATGCAGTTTTGACATCCATTTGCCAGATTTCATCAAATGTGGCAATTTCTAACATGATTCGAACAGACTTAAGCATCGCTATGGGTGTGAAGGTCTCATCGCAGTCAACTCATTGAACTTGTCGAAAACCTTTTGCGACAAGTCGAGCTTTGTAGATAGTAACGCTACTATCAGCGTCTGTCTTCCTCTTGAAGATCCATTTATTTTCTATGGCTTGTCGATCATCGGGCAAGTCGACCAAAGTCCACACTTTGTTCTCATATATGGATCCCATCTCAGATTTCATGGTCTCAAACCATTTCGCGGAATCTGGGCTCATCATCGCTGCCTCATAGTTCGTAGGTTCGTCATGGTCAAGTAAGATGACCTCCAGAACCAGATTACCATACCACTCTGGTGCGGATCTTACTCTGGTTGACCTATGAGGTTTGGTAGTAACTTTATCTGAAGTTACATGATCATCATCATTAGCTTCCTCACTAATTGGTGTAGGGGTCACAGGAATAGATTTTTGTGATGAACTACTTTCCAATAAGGGAGTAGGTACAGTTACCTCATCAAGTTCTACTTTCCTGCCACTCACTTCTTTCCAGAGAAACTCTTTCTCTAGAAATGATCCATTCTTAGCAACAAATGTCTTGCGGATCTGTGATAGAAGGTGTATCCAACTGTCTCCTTTGGGTATCCTATGAATACACAATTCTCCGATTTGGGTTTGAGCTTATCAGGATGAAGCTTTTTCACATAAGCATCGCAACCCCAAACTTTAAGAAACGACAACTTAGGTTTCTTTCTAAACCACAGTTCATATGGTATCGTCTCAACGTATTTAGATGGTGCCCTATTTAACATGAATGTAGCTGTCTCTAATGCATAACCCCAAAACGATAGTGGTAAATCGGTAAGAGACATCATACATTGCACTATATCTAATAAAGTACGGTTACGATGTTCGGACACACCATTACGCTGTGGTGTTCTAGGTGGCGTGAGTTGTGAAACTATTTCACATTGTTTCAAATGAAGACCAAACTCGTAACTCAAATATTCTCCTCCACGATCAGATCGTAGAAACTTTATTTTCTTGTTACGATGATTTTCCACTTCACTCTGAAATTATATGAACTTTTCAAATATTTCAGACTTATGTTTCATCAAGTAGATATACCCATATCTGCTCAAATCATTTGTGAAGGTCAGAAAATAACGATACCCGCCGCGAGCCTCAACACTCATTGGATCGCATACATCAGTATGTATTATTTCCAATAAGTTAGTTGCTCGCTCCATTGTTCCGGAGAACGGAGTCTTAGTCATCTTTCCCATGAGGCATGGTTCGCAAGCACCAACTGATTCATAATCAAGTGATTCCAAAAGCCCATCAGCATGGATTTTCTTCATGCGCTTTACACCAATATGACCTAAACGGTAGTGCCATGAATAAGTTGCACTATCATTATTAACTTTGCATCTTTTGGCTTCAATATTATGAATATGTGTATCACTACGATCGAGATCCAACAAACCATTTTCATTGGGTATATGACCATAGAAGGTTTTATTCATGTAAATAGAACGACAATTATTCTCTAACTTAAATGAATAACCGTATTGCAATAAACATGATCAAATCATATTCATGCTCAACGCAAACACCAAATAACACTTATTTAGGTTCAACACTAATCCCGAAAGTATAGGGAGTGTGCGATGATGATCATATCAATCTTGGAACCACTTCCAACACACATCATCACTTCACCCTCAACTAGTCTCTATTTATTTTGTAACTCCTGTTTCGAGTTACTAATTTTTAGCAACTGAACAAGTATCAAATACCCAGGGGCTACTATAAACACTAGTAAGGTACACATCAATAACTTGTATATCAAATATACCCTTGTTCACTTTGCCATCCTTCTTATCCACCAAATATTCAGGGCATTTCCGCTTCCAGTGACCATTTCCTTTGCAGTAGAAGCTCTCAGTTTCAGGCTTTAGTCTAGGTTTGGGCTTCTTCACGGAAGTGACAACTTCCTTGCCATCCTACATGAAGTTCCCTTTCTTTCCCTTTGCCCTTTTCTTGAAACTAGTGGTCTTGTTAATCATCAACACTTGATGCTCTTTCTTGATTTCTACCTTCACCAATTTCATCATCATGAAAAGCTCGGGAATCGTTTTCGTCATCCCTTGCATACTATAGTCCATCACGAAGTTCTACTAACTTGGTGATGGCGACTAGAGAATTCTGTCAATCACTATCTTATCTAGAAGATTAACTCCCACTTGATTCAAGCGATTGTAGTACCCAGACAGTCTGAGCACATGCTCACTGCTTGAGCTATTCTCCTCCATCTTTTAGCTATAGAACTTTTTGGAGACTTCATATCTCTCAACTCGGGTATTTGCTTGAAATATTAACTCGAACTCTTGGAACATCTCATATGGTCCATGATGTTCAAAACGTCTTTGAAGTCCCGATTCTAAGCCGTTAAGCATGGTGCACTAAACTATCAAGTAGTCATCATATTGAGCTAGCCAAACATTCATAACGTCCGCATCTACTCCTGCAATAGGTTTGTCACCCAGCGGTGCATCAAGGACATAATTCTTCTGTGCAGCAATGAGGATAAACCTCAGATCACGGATCCAATCCGCATCATTGCTACTAACATCTTTCAACTTAGTTTTCTCTAGGAACATATCAAAAATAAAACAGGGGAGCTAAACGCGAGCTATTGATCTACAACATAGGTATGCTAATACTACCAGGACTAAGTTCATCATAAATTAAAGTTCAATTAATCATATTACTTAGGAACTCCCACTTAGATAGACATCCCTCTAATCATCTAAGTGATCACGTGATCCATATCAACTAAACCTTGTCCGATCATCATGTGAGATGGAGTAGTTTTCAATGGTGAACATCACTATGTTGATCATATCTACTATATGATTCATGCTCGACCTTTCGGTCTCAGCGTTCCGAGGCCATATCTGCATATGCTAGGCTCATAAAGTTTAACCCGAGTATTCTGCGTGTGCAAAACTGGCTTGCACCCGTTGTAGATGAACTTAGAGCTTATCACACCTGATCATCACGTGGTGTCTCGGCACGACGAACTTTGGCAACGGTGCATACTCAGGGAGAACACTTTTACCTTGAAATTTAGTGAGAGATCATCTTATAATGCTACCGTCAATCAAAGCAGAATAAGATGCATAAAGGATAAACATCACATGCAATCAATATAAGTGATATGATATGGCCATCATCATCTTGTGCTTGTGATCTCCATTTCTGAAGCACCGTCATGATCACCATCGTCACCAGCGTGACACCTTGATCTCCATCGTAGCATCGTTGTCGTCTCGCCAACTATTGCTTCTACGACTATCGCTACTGCTTAGTGATAAAGTAAAGAAATTACAGGGCGATTGCATTGCATACAATAACGTGACAACCATATGGCTCCTGCCAGTTGCCGATAACTCCGTTACGAAACATGATCATCTCATACAATAAAATATAGCATCATGTCTTGACCATATCACATCACAACATGCCCTGCAAAAACAAGTTAGACGTCCTCTACTTTGTTGTTGCAAGTTTTACGTGGCTGCTACGGGCTGAGCAAGAACCGTTCTTACCTACGCATCAAAACCACAATGATAGTTCGTCAAGTTAGTGCTGTTTTAACCTTCTCAAGGACCGGGCGTAGCCACACTCAGTTCAACTAAAGTTGGAGAAAATGACACCTGCCAACCACCTGTGTGCAAAGCACGCCGGTAGAACCAGTCTCGCGTAAGCGTACACGTAATGTCGGTCCGGGCTGCTTCATCCAACAATACCGCCGAACCAAAGTATGACATGCTGGTAAGCAGTATGACTTGTATCGCCCACAACTCACTTGTGTTCTACTCGTGCATATAACATATACGCACAAACCTGGCTCGGATGCCATTGTTGGGGAACGTAGTAATTTCAAAAAAATTCTTACGCACACGCAAGATTATGGTGATGCATAGCAACGAGAGGGGAGAGTGTTGTCCATGTACCCTCGTAGACCGAAAGAGGAAGCGTTAGCACAACGCGGTTGATGTAGTCGTACGTCTTCACGATCCGACCGATCCAAGTACCGAACGTACGGCACCTCCGAGTTCGGCACATGTTCAGCTCGATGACGTCCCGTGAACTCCGATCCAGCAGAGCTTCACAGGAGAGTTCCGTCAGCACGACGGCGTGATGACGGTGATGATGTTGCTACCGATGCAGGGCTTCACCTAAGCACCGCTACGATATGATCAAGGTGGAATATGGTGGAGGGGGCACCACACATGGTTGGGAGAGATCAACAGATGTGTCTATGGGGTGCCCCTTGCCTCAGTATATAAAATAGGAGAGGAGGGGAGGCCGGCCGGCCCCTATGGGTGCGCTAAGTGTGGAATCCTACTAGGACTCCAAGTCCTAGTAGGAGTCCACCAAAGGGAAGGAGGGAAGAAGGAAGGAGAGGGAGGAGAGAAAGGAAAGGGGGGCCGGCCCAATAATCCAATTCGGTTTGGGCTAGGAGGGCCGCGCGCCCTGCCTTGCCCTGCCTCCTCTCTTCCACGACTTGGCCCATGACGCCCAATACTTCTTTCCCGTATTCCCGTGTCTCCCGGTACTCCGAAAAATACCCGAATCACTCGGAACCTTTCCGATGTCCGAATATAGTCGTCCAATATATCGATCTATACGTCTCGACCATTTAGAGACTCCTCGTCATATCCCCGATCTCATACGGGTCTCCGAACTACCTTCAGTACATCAAAACACATAAACTCATAATACAAATCGTCACCGAATGTTAAGCGTGCAGACCCTACGGGTTCGAGAACTATGTAGACATGACCGAGACACGTCTCCGGTCAATAACCAATAGCGGAACCTAGATGCTCATATTGGCTCCTACATATTCTACGAAGATCTTTATCTGTCAAATCGCATAACAACATACGTTGTTCCCTTTGTCATCGGTATGTTACATGCCCGAGATTTGATCGTCGGTATCTCAATACCTAGTTCAATCTCGTTACCGGCAAGTCTCTTTACTCGTTCCGTAATGCATCATCCCACAACTAACTCATTAGTCACATTGCTTGCAAGGCTTATTGTGATGTGCATTACCGAGAGGGCCCAGAGATACCTCCCCGACAATCGGAGTGACAAATCTTAGTCTCGATCTGTGCCAACCCAACAAACACCATCGGAGACACCTGTAGAGCACCTTTATAATCACCCAGTTACGTTGTGATGTTTGATAGCACACAAAGTGTTCCTCCGGTATTTGGGAGTTGCATAATCTCATAGTCATAGGAACATGTATAAGTCATGAAGAAAACAATAGCAACAAACTAAATGATCATCGTGCTAAGATAATGGATGGTCAAGTCAATCACATCATCCTCTAATGATGTGATCCCTTTCATCAAATGACAATTCATGTCTATGGCTAGGAAACTTAACCATCTTTGATTAACGAGCTAGTCAAGTAGAGGCATACTAGTGACACTCTGTATGTCTATGTATTCACACATGTACTAAGTTTCCGGTTAATACAATTATAGCATGAATAATAAACATTTATCATGAAATAAGGAAATAAATAATAACTTTATTATTGCCTCTAGGTCATATTTCCTTCAAGAGGTGCCTGGTAGTGGGTTCGATCTTACGGTGCTTGATACCAGTGACAGAAAGGGAACCGACACGTATGTATCGTTGCTACTAAGGATAAAAAGACGAGATCTATATCTACCTCCATATAGATAAATGGATCTTGTCTACATCATTTCATTGTTCTTATTGCATTACTCCGTTTTTCCATGAACTTAATACACTAGATGCATGCTGGATAGCGGTCGATGTGTGGAGTAATAGTAGTAGATGGAGGCAGGAGTCGATCTACTAATCTTGGACGTTATGCCTATGTAATGATCATTGCACGGATATTGTCATAATTATTTGAAGTTTTGTCAATTGCCCAACAGTAATTTGTTTACCCACCGTTTGCTATTTTTCTCGAGAGAAGCCACTAGTGAAACCTACGGCCCCCGGGTCTTCTTTCTCATATATTTGCCTTGCGATCTACTTTTCCTTTGCATTTTTATTCAGATATATTAAACCAAAAAACACAAAAATACTTTGATACCTTGGTTTCATAACTGAGGGAAATACCTACAGTCGCTATGCTACATCATCCTCTCCTCTTGGGGAAAATACCGACGTAGTCCTAGCAGACATCGTCAAGGGAATTTCTGGCACCGTTTTCGTGGAGGATCTTCAACATAACGAGGTTCCTAATCACAAATCTCATCTCCTCGCAATTTACATTATTTGCCATTTGCCTCTCGTTTTCCTCTCCCCTACTTCACAAAAATTTGTCGTTTTATTCGCCTCTCTTTTTCCATTCGCCGTTTTCTCGTCATGTCTTTTGGTTGCATATTCAAGTAATGACAACAGAATTTATTCGGTTGGGATGACACTTGCTCACCATCTTTCACTAAATCTAGTGAATAACTTCTTTCTGACGGCAGCGAATTTAATATTTGGAGACCTATCGAGGCATGGCATCACAAGGCCCAACACCAAAAATGGATCACAACGACCTTCAAGTTAGAAACCTATCGACCCAAAGTGATTGATGCTGGGACTGTTGGATTAATAAAAAAATCATCATCGAAGTATTTGGAATATTTGAAGGAATCTTCCTTATTAGTATATTTTTTATAGTCGAAAATATTAAGTAGAATTTTACTACACAGCGCTGCCGTCTCCCTCCCCACCTCCGTCCCCCGCCGCCCCGCCTCCTACACTGCAGAACACCACTGAGGCCCGAGCCAGCCGCCATGACCAACAAGAAGCGCAAGTCCTCCGAGAAGCATCCCAAGGGCAGCCGCCTGCCACTCGGCGCCGAGGCCGACGCGGTGGCCGTCGCCGGGAAGCGGCGCCGGAGCCAAGCGCCACCAGGCCGAGGAGGAAGAGTTCGTGCCCTCCCCCATCAGCGCCAAGATCCTCCGTGAGGCCCTCAAGCAGCAGCAGGAGAAGCAGCAAGAGATCCTCCACGTACTATTCAGTCTTCGAATGGCACTAATTATCAACCTGTGCAACTACATGGGCTAGCTGACGTACTAATAAATCATTAAAAATATCTGTGAACTTATTTAGAAACTTAAAACTAAAAGCTAGAACACCATATGACGAAAAACTACTATTTAGAACGTGTATTTGTAGTTACATGATACTGGTATCCTTATATGTTGTCGACACAGTTTGTTGTGCTCGAAGCACACGCAGGGTTTGCAGTATGCAGTAAGTTTTCCATTGGCTGAGATCTAATGTATCCATCCGTCTAGTCTTGGATATAAATTACTTATGACCTTGCGACCATGGTGCCATTACTTCGATTGTTATACGGAGCCTGGTATGTACTACATGCACTATATATTTTCATTGGGTACATGAACACAATTTTTTAGTACAGTTACCACTAGAAGAGATGCATTTTTTCAGTATTATTACTAATAGAAAGTATTTCACATATATAAGAGATAGACTGTTTTATATCACGCACAAACAACAAAACAACTAGAGGAACTACATGACAAAAAATTAACAATTGAAAGAAGAAATTCTATGAAATTTTATTCTATCAGGCATGCTTCAAAAGAGGCGTGACATGTCTTTTGGTTGCAGATTCATGTGATGACAAGAGAATTAATTTAGTTGGGCTGACACTTGCTCACTTTCTTTCACTAAATCTAGTGGGTGACCTCTTTGTGACAGCGGCGAACGTCGTATTTGGAAATCGATCGAGGTATATGGCGTCACAAGGCCCAAAACCAAAAATGGTCGAATGACCCTCAAGTTAGAAACTGACTGAGGGAGTCCTGGACTAAGGGATCCTCGGGTGTCCGGCCTGTTAGCCATGGGCCGGACTGATGGGCTATGAAGATACGAAGACCGAAGACTCCACCCGTGTCCGGATGGGACTCTCCTTGGCGTGCAAGGCAAGCATGACGATCAAATCTGTAGATTCCCTTCTCTGTAACCGACTTTGTGTAACCCTAGATCCCTCCGGTGTCTATATAAACCGGAGGGTTAGGTCTATAGGGCCGAATACTCATTACCATATTCATACAGGCTAGACTTCTAGGGTTTAGCCATTACGATCTCGTGGTAGATCAACTCTTGTAATACTCATATTCATCAAGATCAATCAAGCAGGAAGTAGGGTATTACCTCCATAGAGAGGGCCCGAACCTGGGTAAACATTGTGTCGCCCGTCTCCTGTTACCATCGATCCTAGACGCACAGCTCGGGACCCCCTACCCGAAATCCGCCGGTTTTGACACCGACATTGGTGCTTTCATTGAGAGTTCCACTGTGCCATCTTCAAGAGGTTTGATGGCCCCTTCAATCATCTACATCGATGCTGTCCAAAGAGAAATCTCCCTCCCCGGACAGATCTTCGTATTCGGCGGTTTCGCACTGCGGGCCAACTCGCTTGGCCATCTGGAGCAGATCAAAAGCTACGCCCTAGCCATTAGGTCAGATTCAGGAGCTTGAATTACATCGCGGACGTCCATGGAGACTTGATCTTCGACGGATTCAAGACTGCGACAGCCGCTCCCTATCACCTCGATGAACATGACTTAAATCTGTCATCGGACTACATCCAGGAAATAGCTCCTGTAACTACTCTGGCCTTAGATCCGGAGCAAATCGTGCCATCCGAAGACGGGAAGCTCAACCCCACCATGGAGGCCACAGATTCCGCGGCGTTGGAGCCGCACACAGACTTAGCCTCATGTGATATCTGTGTCACCGGAACTCCGGACTCGTTTCCGGCTATAAGTTCCAAACCATGTACGTCCGCGGACGCCGAGCTTGACCGGTTATCAGTCTTTGAATTCAGCACCGCAGACATCTTCCAGAACTCTCCCTTCGGTGATGTGCTAAACTCATTAAAGAATCTGTCCTTGGCGGGGGACTCACAGCCAAATTATCTCCGGTTCGAACTGGAGGCTGATGATGGAGAATTTCGTTTCCCACCCACCACCCACTTCATAGCCACCGTCGACGACCTAACCGACACACTCGATTATGACTCCAAAGACATCGATGGTATGGACGATGATGCCGGAGAAGAGGAGGCCCAAGCCACGCCGTTCACCGGACGATGGACGGCCACCTCCTCGTACGACGTATACATGGTGGATACACCAAAAGATAATAGTGGTGACGACAAGAAAAACCCAGTGAAGGATGACCCCCCTAAGACACAACCAAAGTGCCGGCGTCAGCAGTGCCACTCTAAACCATGCCGCAGCAAGGATAGCAACACCGGCACAGGAGACGACAACACTCCAGACGGTGCCGAAGACGTAGAAGACCACGACGAACAAACTGCCGAACAGGACAATCAGGAGGATGAGCAAGTCCGCCCTGATGAACATGCCGTAAATGAAGACTCGGAGGACGGTATTTATCACCCGCTCTCCGAGGAGGAGGTAAGCCTCGGCAACGAAGACTTTATCATGCCAGAGGAACCCCTCGAGCAGGAGCACTTTAAGCGCTAGCTAATAGCCACTACAAAGAGCCTGAAAAAGAAGCAGCAGCAGCTTCGAGCTGATCAAGATCTACTGAACGACAGATGGACTAATGTCCTGGCAGCCAAGGAATACAGCCTCAAGCACCCAGCCAAAAGCTACCCGCAACGTAAATTGCTCCCACAGTTCGATGATGAGGCGTTGGAGCCCATACCATCACCATGCAATATGGCTGACCGACCACCACGGGGTCAAGACAAGGCGGCAACTCAAGACGAACACCAGCCCGCTCCACCTCATCGTAAAGGAAGAGACCAAACAACTCGGGGACATACCTATGACCTACGGCAAAAACTAGACAATAATGCAGGACATGCTAGATCGATATACGGATCGCGAGGGCGTGCGCCGACACGTGACGACGGCCACCTATCGGGACGTAATAAGCCCAACCATGCGTGGGCCAAACTCCGCAGACGGAACCCATTTGAAGCACGTCACGATGTGGCCCGGCATAGAGGCGCCACACACCCCCTTTGCTTCACTGATGAAGTAATGGACCATGAATTCCCAGAAGGGTTTAAACTCGTAAACATCGAATCATATGACGGGACAATAGACCCTGCGGTATGGATAGAGGATTTCCTCCTCCATATTCATATGGATCATGGTGATGACCTCCATGCCATTAAATATCTCCCATTGAAACTTAAAGGACCAGCTCGGTACTGGTTGAACAGTCTCCCAGAAAACTCAATCGGCAGCTGGGAAGACTTGGAGGAAGCCTTCTTGGACAACTTCCAAGGAACATACGTCTGGCCTCCGGATGCAGATGACTTAAGTCACATAGTCCAATAGCCCGGAGAATCAGCCCGAAAATTCTGGACTAGGTTCTTAACTAAAAAGAACTAGATTGTCGACTGTCCGGATGCCGAAGCCCTAGCGGCCTTTAAGCACAACATCCGCGACGAATGGCTCGCCCGACATCTCGGGCAGGAAAAGCCGAAGTCCATGGCAGCCCTTACGGCACTTATGACCCGCTTTTGCGCGGGCGAAGATAGTTGGTTAGCCCGTTGCAATAATAATGCAAGCGAACCGGGCACCTCTGAAGCCAAGGATAGCAATGGCAAGCCCCGACGCAACAGACACAAGCGTCGAATCAATGACAACCATACTTATGACATGGCGGTCAACGCCGGATTCAGTGCCTCCAAGCCCGGTCAGCGGAAGAAGCCGTACAATAAGAACAATTCCGGCTCATCCAGTCTGGACCGCATACTCGATCGTCCGTGCCAGATACATGGCACCCCGGGAAAACCAGCCAACCACACCAACAGAGGTTGTTGGGTTTTTAAACAGGCCGACAAGTTAAATGCCGATAACAAGGAGAAGGGGTCGCAAAGCAAGGACGATGACGAGGATACTCGGCCATCGAACACAGGGGGACAGAAGAAATTCCCCCCTCAGGTCAAAACGATGAATATGATATATGCCACCCACATCCCCAAGAGGGAACGCAAGCGTGCACTCAGGGACGTCTACGCGATGGAGCCAGTCGCCCCAAAGTTCAACCCATGGTCCTCCTTCCCGATCACATTTGATCGCCGAGACCACCCGACCAGCGTCCGTCACGGCGGGTCAGCCGCACTGGTCCTCGACCCAATCATCGATGGATTCCACCTCATGTGGGTCCTGATGGATGGTGGTAGCAGCTCAACCTGCTTTATTAGGATATGGTGCGCAAAATGGGCATTAACCCATCACAGATCAAGCCCACAAAGACTACATTTAAAGGAGTCATACCAGGTGTAGAGGCCCATTGTACGGGCTCAATCACCCAAGAGGTTGTCTTCGGATCTCAGGACAACTTCCAAAGCGAAGAGTTAATCTTCGACATCGTCCCCTTCCGCAGCGGCTATCACACACTGCTTGGACGAACCGCATTTGCTCGATTCAACGCGGTACCACACTATGCTTATCTCAAGCTCAAGATGCCCGGACCACGCGGCGTCATAACAGTCAATGGAAACACGGAACGCTCCCTCCATACCGAGGAGCACACCGCTGCCCTAGCAGCAAACGTACAGAGCGGCCTTTTTAAGGAGAACCTTAATTCGGCGGCCGAACTCCCGGACACCACCAAGAGGGTCCGGACCATTCTGCAGCAGGATAGTGCAGCTCGTTAAGAGCTCGACTAGCAATTCGGCCTCCGTCCTAGTCCCCAGGTGGCGGCATTCGTACCGCGCGTACATCACTATGCACTCAAAATACCATGGGCATAGACGGAGGCATTCTTGTCTGGTGATCCATAGTACGGCTTGACCCCGCCCAGACACATATACTTTCAATATTTACCTTTTTCTTTTGAGGTTTATTTTCCACAGGCCCTCCCTGAAGGCCCGAACACCTATCCTTTCGAAGGATAAGTACACCAAGGCGATAAGCAGCTCGGCCGCATAAGGGGAGCTCTAGGCAACCCCTTCAACGATCACTCTACCTATTTTCGGTACCCGTACGCAGCTTTGCCTTGGTTGTGGCATGTTAAATAGCCTTATTGCTTATTGCACTACTTGTACAAATACGCTTTGACGTATTAATTACACTATAAATGGAAAAAATAGTTCGTAGGCCAAGTTCCTGCGGCGTCGGCTTACTGTCCTTTTCCTTTTTCCCTTTTTCTTGATATTCTTATCAATTGCACACGTACACTCTGGTACGCCTTCATTCAGCAGGGCCTTTCAATATGCCCCATAAGACGGAACAAAGTCCGAACACTTTTACAGTATAGTTCGGCACCCCGATCTTTAGCATTATATGCATCGGCTCTGAATCATGTCTTTGGTCAATAGTTGGGTTGCCCGGCTCCTGTGCTTACTACCTTACATTCCTTATATCAACTAGGGTAGTAAAGGGAGAACTACTGTGATTGTGCCCTAGTTCATCCGGATGAGCACCTCCGTAGAGAAAGCCGAAAACTGACTGTCATGATGCGGCGAGAGCCGGTCAGCTGTTCGAGAGGTTTCAAGTCGTTAGAGGTTTTTTCCGCATTTAGCGAAGGATTGGTTTTTACCCGATCAGGTGTTTGCAGTATCCCAAGTTCGTACTCACGAGCACTAGGGGCTGCGCCTAAATTTTTATTTGTCAAACTCCTATAGCTAAGTGAGAGTGGTAAAGCTGTATAGTCCGATTGCCTGGTTCGCAGCACTAACACCTCCTTAACAGACCTAAAATCTTAGGATCAAGTGTGTTTTGGCGCCAACAGAACACCCCGGTACTTCCTACACGGGGGCTGAAGCCGACGACAAAGCATTATATTACACAAATTGTCTTTGTTTCATAATACAGGGCGAGACAAATATGGATGTATTCATTCAAAAATCACATCCTTTGCACACTTCTCCGCCACAAGGCGGGATCCCTCCAGGACACTATCAAAATAAAGACCGGGCTTGCGGTGCTCCTTGCCCTCCGGCGGCCCCTCGGTCATCAGCTTCTTGGCATCCATCTTCGCCCAGTGCATCTTGGCGCGGGCAAAAGCCATCCTAGCTCCTTCAATGCAGACCGACCGCTTTATGACTTCGAGCCGCGGGCAGGCATTCACAAGCCGCTTCACAAGTCCGAAGTAGCTACCAGGCATGGGCTCGGCAGGCCATAGCCGGACTATAAAGTCCCTCATGGCCAGTTTGACCGCCTTGTGCAGCTCGACCAGCTGTTTCAGCTGGTCGCTAAAGGGCACCGGATGTTCTGGTCTAAGGTATTGAGACTAGAACAGCTTCTTCGTCGAGCTCCCTTCTTCGGCTCGATAGAACTCCGCAACATCTAATATGCTGCGCGGCAGATCCCTAAACGCCCCTGGAGAGCTCCAAATTCGGGTAAGTAAAAAGAACGTTTCCTTCGCAGATTTGCTTTGCATAATAAAAGCCTTACCCGCCGTGATCTTCTAGGCTGCCTGGATTTCCTGGAGGGTGCTCATGGCTTCGGCTCGAGCATCTTGCGCGCTGTGGCGGGCCTTGGCAAGTTCAGACTCTCGGGTCTTCGAATCATGCTCCAAGGACTCGTACTTTTTGAAAGCGTCCTGGAGCTCTTGCTGGACTTCACTGACCCGGGCCTCCTGCTTCTCGTGCTCGGCACATTCCTTGGCCGCTTTGTCCTTGGCCTCAACTAACGCCTTCTTGAGGGCTGCCACCTCGGTCGTGGCTGTTGGGGAACGTTGCAGAAAATAAAAATTTTTCCTATGGTTTCACCAAGATCCATTTATGAGTTCATCTAAGCAACGAGTCAAGGGAGTGAGTTTGCATCTACATACCACTTGTAGATTGTGTACGGAAGCGTTCAAGGGGATGGTGATGATGGAGTCGTACTCGACGTGATTCAGATCACCGATGTCCAAGTGCTGAACGGACAGCACCTCCGCGTTCAACACACGTACGGGACGGGAGACGTCTCCTCCTTCTTGATCCAGCAAGGGGGAAGGAGAGGTTGATGATGATCCAGCAGCACGACGGCGTGGTGGTGGATGCAGCAGAACTCCAGCAGGGCTTCGCCAAGCGACTACGGGAGGAGGACGAGGTGTTGCAGGGGGAGGGAGGCGCCAAGCACAAGGGTGCTGCTGCCCTTCCCCCTGCCCTCCTTTATAT
>NC_041383.1:800384466-800389500 GCF_002162155.2 Triticum dicoccoides | reverse complement strand
ATCTCCCAAGGGGGCGGCGGCCAAGGGGGGAGGAGTGCCCCCCAAGGCATGTGGTGCGCCCCCACCCTAGGGTTTCAACCCTAGGTGCAGGGGGTGGGCCTAGGGGGGCGCACCAGCCCACTATGGGCTGGCTCCCCTCCCACCTCAGCCCGTGGGGCCCTCCGGGATGGGTGGCCCCACCCGGTGGACCCCCGGGACCCTTCCGGTGGTCCCGGTACATTACCGGAAGACCCCGAAACTTTCCCGATGGCCGAAATACCACTTCCTATATATTATTCTTTACCTCCGGACCATTCCGAAACTCCTCGTGACATCCGGGATCTCATCCGGGACTCCGAACAACATTCGGTATGCTGCATACTCATATCCATACAACCCTAGCGTCACCGAACCTTAAGTGTGTAGACCCTACGGGTTCGGGAGACACGCAGACATGACCGAGACGACTCTCGGGCAATAACCAACAACGGGATCTGGATACCCATGTTGGCTCCCACATGCTCCTCGATGATTTCACCGGTTGAACCATGATGTCGAGGATTCGATCAAACCCCGTATACAATTCCCTTTGTCAATCGGTACGTTACTTGCCCGAGCCTCGATCGTCGGTATCCCAATACCTTGTTCAGTCTCGTTACCTGCAAGTCACTTTACTCGTACCGTAATGCATGATCAGTGACCAACCACTTGGTCACTTTGAGCTCAATATGATGATGCATTACCGAGTGGGCCCAGAGATACCTCTCCGTCATACGGAGTGACAAATCCCAGTCTCGATCGGTGTCAACCCAACAGACACTTTCGGAGATACCTGTAGTGCACCTTTATAGTCACACAGTTACGTTGTGACGTTTGATACACCCAAAGCACTCCTACGGTATCCGGGAGTTACACGATCTCATGGTCTAAGGAAGAGATACTTGACATTGGAAAAAGCTCTAGCAAACGAACTACACGATCTTTGTGCTATGCTTAGGATTCGGTCTTGTCCATCACATCATTCTCCTAATGATGTGATCCCGTTATCAACGACATCCAATGTCCATAGCCAGGAAACCATGACTATCTGTTGATCACAACGAGCTAGTCAACTAGAGGCTCACTAGGGACATATTGTGGTCTATGTATTCACACGTGTATTACGATTTCCGGATAATACAGTTATAGAATGAATAAAAGACAATTATCATGAACAATGAAATATAATAATACTTTTATTATTGCCTCTAGGGCATATTTCCAACAGTCTCCCACTTGCACTAGAGTCACCAATCTAGTTACATTGTGATGAATCGAACACCCATAGAGTTCTGGTGTTGATCATGTTTTGCTCGCGAGAGAGGTTTAGTCAACGGATCTGCGACATTCAGATCCGTATGTACTTTGCAAATATCTATGTCTCCATCTTGAACATTTTCATGGATGGAGTTGAAACGATGCTTGATGTGCCTGATCTTCTTGTGAAACCTGGGCTCCTTGGCAAGGGCAATAACTCCAGTGTTGTCACAGAAGAGTTTGATCGGCCCCGACGCATTGGGTATGACTCCTAGGTCGGTGATGAACTCCTTCACCCAAATTGCTTCATGCGCTGCCTCCGAGGCTGCCATGTATTCCGCTTCACATGTAGATCCCGCCACGACGCTCTGCTTGCAGCTGCACCAGCTTACTGCTCCACCATTCAACATATACATGTATCCGGTTTGTGACTTAGAGTCATCCAGATCTGTGTCGAAGCTAGCATCGACGTAACCCTTTACGACGAGCTCTTCGTCACCTCCATAAACGAGAAACATGTCCTTTGTCCTTTTCAGGTACTTCAGGATATTCTTGACCGCTGTCCAGTGTTCCTTGCCGGGATTACTTTGGTATCTTGCTACCGAACTTACGGCAAGGTTTACATCAGGTCTGGTACACAGCATGGCATACATAATAGATCCTATGGCTGAAGCATAGGGGATGACACTCATCTCTTGTTTATCTTTTGCCGTGGTCGGGGACTGAGCCGAGCTCAATCTCACACCTTGTAACATAGGCAAGAACCCCTTCTTGGACTGATCCATTTTGAACCTTTTCAAAATCTTATCAAGGTATGTGCTTTGTGAAAGACCTATGAGGCGTCTCGATCTATCTCTATAGATCTTGATGCCTAATATATAAGCAGCTTCTCCAAGGTCCTTCATTGAAAAACACTTATTCAAGTAGGCCTTAATGCTGTCCAGAAGTTCTATATCATTTCCCATCAAGAGTATGTCATCTACATATAATATGAGAAATGCTACAGAGCTCCCACTCACTTTCTTGTAAACGCAGGCTTCTCCATAAGTCTGCATAAACCCAAACGCTTTGATCATCTCATCAAAGCGAATGTTCCAACTCCGAGATGCCTGCACCAGTCCATAAATGGATCGCTGGAGCTTGCATACTTTGTTAGCGTTCTTAGGATCGACAAAACCTTCCGGCTGCATCATATACAGCTCTTCCATAAGATGTCCGTTAAGGAATGCCGTTTTGACGTCCATCTGCCATATCTCATAATCATAGTATGCGGCAATTGCTAACATGATTCGGACGGACTTCAGGTTCGCTACGGGAGAGAATGTCTCGTCGTAGTCAATCCCTTGAAATTGTCGATAACCCTTAGCGACAAGTCGAGCTTTATAGATGGTAACATTACCATCCGCGTCCGTCTTCTTCTTATAAATCCATTTGTTTTCTATCGCTCACCGATCACCGGGCAAGTCTGTCAAAGTCCATACTTTGTTTTCATACATGGATTCTATCTCGGATTTCATGGCTTCAAGCCATTTGTTGGAATCTGGGCCCGCCATCGCTTCTTCATAGTTCAAAGGTTCACCGTTGTCTAACAACATGATTTCCAGGACAGGGTTGCCGTACCACTCTGGTACGGAACGTGTCCTTGTGATCATCATCATTGTTTTCCTCTTCAGTTGGTGTGGGCATCACAGGAACATTTTCCTGAGCTGCACCACTTTCCCGTTCGAGAGGTAGTACTTCATCGAGTTCTACTTTCCTCCCACTTACTTCTTTCGAGAGAAACTCTTTTTCCAGAAAGCATCCGTTCTTGGCAACAAAGATCTTGCCCTCGGATCTTAAGTAGAAGGTATACCCGACAGTTTCCTTAGGGTATCCTATGAAGACGCATTTTTCGACTTGGGTTCGAGCTTTTCAGGTTGAAGTTTCTTGACATAAGCATCGCATCCCCAAACTTTTAGAAACGACAGCTTAGGGTTCTTCCCAAACCATAATTCATACGGTGTCGTCTCAACAGATTTAGACGGTGCCCTATTTAAAGTGAATGTAGCTGTCTCTAGAGCGTATCCCCAAAATGATAGCGGTAAATCGGTAAGAGACATCATAGACCACACCATATCCAATAGAGTGCGATTACGACGTTCGGACACACCATTACGCTGAGGTGTTCCAGGGGTCGTGAGTTGTGAAACGATTCCACATTTCCTTAAGTGTGTACCAAATTCGTGACTTAAGTATTCTCCTCCACGATCTGATTGTAGGAACTTTATCTTTCGGTCACGTTGATTCTCTACCTCATTCTGAAATTCCTTGAACTTTTCGAAGGTCTCAGACTTGTGCTTCATTAAGTAGACATACCCATATCTACTTAAGTCATCAGTGAGAGTGAGAACATAACGATATCCTCCGCGAGCCTCAACGCTCATTGGACCGCACACATCGGTATGTATGATTTCCAACAAGTTGGTTGCTCGCTCCATTGTTCCGGAGAACGGAGTCTTGGTCATTTTGCCCATGAGGCATGGTTCGCATGTGTCAAACGATTCATAATCAAGAGACTCTAAAAGTCCATCAGCATGGAGCTTGTTCATGCGCTTGACACCAATGTGACCAAGGCGGCAGTGCCACAAGTATGTGGGACTATCGTTATCAACTTTACATCTTTTGGCATTCACACTATGAATATGTGTAACACTACGCTCGAGATTCATTAAGAATAAACCATTGACCATCGGAGCATGACCATAAAACATATCTCTCATATAAATAGAACAACCATTATTCTCGGATTTAAATGAGTAGCCATCTCGTATTAAACGAGATCCTGATACAATGTTCATGCTCAAACTCGGCACTAAATAACAATTATTAAGGTTCAAAACTAACCCCGTAGGTAAATGTAGAGGCAGCGTACCGACGGCGATCACATCGACTCTAGAACCATTCCCGACGCGCATCGTCACCTCGTCCTTCGCCAGTCTCCGTGTATTCCGTAGCTCCTTTGGTGTTGCCGGCCTTCTTATCCGCTAAGTATTTGGGACAGTTCCGCTTCCAGTGACCCTTCCCCTTGCAATAAAAGCACTCAGTCTCAGGCTTGGGGTCCATTCTTTGACTTCTTCCCGGTAACTGGCTTACCGGGCGCGGCAACATCCTTGCCGTCCTTCTTGAAGTTCTTCTTGCCCTTGCCCTGTGTCACACCCTAGCTAGTCATGCATTAGAGTGTTGCATCATGTTTATTCTTTCATCAAAAACTTGAAATGGGGATGACAGAACCCCCAGTCCCCTCTGAAACCAGCTAGGGTTTACTAAAATAATTTTCAATGAACCTGAAATGCCCTTCTAAAATGTCCATCATTTTTGTCTTGGTTCAGAACCTCTGCCAAAAATGGTGCACATTTTCCTAGGCCATCCTAGGGTTTTTGAATTAAATCATAAATATTTGAATTTGGGCATTTAAAATAATATAAAATATTTAAATGCTCAAATATCTCCAAACTAAAATGTTTCATGTTGGAAATAATCCAACTATGGGCCAGGAATAGTTTGGTGATTTTTGAACTAGCCTAGGTATTTTATTTAATTCAACAAAGTTGCAGAAGTATTAGAAAAACAGAAAACAGAAAAATATATAAAGGGAGAAGCTTACCTGGGCTCCTCCCTGTGCGGCCCAGCCAGCTGGCTGGCCCAGCCAGCAGCCGGCCCAGCCCACCTCCCTCCTCTGTCGTCTTCGTCCCGACAGAGGGAGGGGAGTGTGGCCGGCGC
>NC_041383.1:800348418-800384109 GCF_002162155.2 Triticum dicoccoides | reverse complement strand
CTCCACGGGTCCCCGGAAGCCCTGCATCGCCGCCACGTCGCCGTTCCCCTCTTCGGGCTCCGACCGTCGTCGCCGTCGAATTCACCGTCACCAGCGCGTCCCCGAGCCCGCTAACCATCCCTGCAGCTCCGCGGTGAGCCCCCGGATCGTTTCCCCCTTCTTCCCTGGTCTCTCCCGACCTCTAGGCCCTAGCCCCACCTCGGCCGAGAGCTCCACGCCGCCGGCGATGTCGCCGTCGTGGCCACGGTCGCCGTAGCACCCAACCGAGCGCACCATCGTGCTCCCCACCTCACTAGGAGCACGCAGCACGCACCAACGCCTCCCCAAACCCCCTGCAACACTGATCCCGACCGCACCCGAACTCCGGCCGCCGCAGCCGAGCTCGCCGCCGTCAACTCCGGCCACCCCGAGCCCAACCACCACCACCAATAGTCGCGGCTCAACCTCAGCAACACGTAGATGCCTTCCGCCGTCCATTTGGTTGCCGGAATGGCAAAAAGCACTTTCGCCGCCGTCTCGGGCCTCGCCGGCGTCATGTCGCCGGTGGGGTTTGACTTGTCCGACCTGGGGTTTGACCCCCCAGGGTCACTGACGCGTGGGCCCTGTCGGCCAGGTGGTTAGGTTAGCGCTAACTACTGATAGTCAACCCCCCCTGACACTGACAGTGGGCCCCAGCGCCACTAACCCCTAATTAGGATTAATTTAATCCTGTTTAACCCCCCCTGTCACTGACGTGTGGGCCCCACACGTCAGGTTTGACCTCAGCCAGCCACAGTTGACCACTGACGTCATGCTGACGTCATGCTGACGCAATAATTATATTTCTGGAATTAAATTAAATCAGGAAATTCCAGAATATTATTTAAACTTCAAAAATTCATAACTTTTATTCTGTAACTCCAAATTGGACAAATTATATATGAAAAATGATCAGAAAAATCCAATCTATCCATCTGTACTATTTTCATGCATGATCAAACAAGTTAAATTGATGTTTTAAGCAGAACAAGGAAAGGCACTTTAAAAGGCCATATTTGAATTTGAAATTTGAATCCTTGATTCAAATTTGTTCAAACACCCCTGGTTTTAGTTGCATTAGCCCAACACACTCATATTGCCATGTTTCATGCATGCATCATATTGTTGCATACTGTTTGGTAATGTTTGTGAATCGGTGCTCTCTACGGCAGGTTCTGTCCCCGAAGAGTACCCTGATTACCCTAGCGAAGAACCGTATCAGTGCATCGAACCATCAGGCAAGCAACCAACCATTTGATCATATCGATAAATCCCATGTTCTCGCTCCTGCTCTCTTTTACTGCATTAAGACAACGCGATTCAAACTGCTGTGTGCTACGGTAGTTGAACCCATTTCCTCTGCATGACCTGTCATTGCGTCTGTCACAACCTAGCTAGTCATGCATTAGAGTGTTGCATCATGTTTACTCTTTCATCAGAAACTTGAAATGGGGATGACAGAACCCCCAGTCCCCTCTGAAACCAACTAGGGTTACTAAAATAATTTTTCAATGAACCTGAAATGCCCTTCTAAAATGCCCATCATTTTTGTCTTGGTTCAGAACCTCTGCCAAAAATGGTGCACATTTTCCTAGGCCATCCTAGGGTCTTTGAATTAAATCATAAATATTTGAATTTGGGCATTTAAAATAATATAAAATATTTAAATGCTCAAATATCTCCAAACTAAAATGTTTCATGTTGGAAATAATCCAACTATGGGCCAGGAATAGTTTGGTGATTTTTGAACTAGCCTAGGTATTTTATTTAATTCAACAAAGTTGCAGAAGTATTAGAAAAACAGAAAACAGAAAAATATATAAAGGGAGAAGCTTACCTGGGCTCCTCCCTGTGCGGCCCAGCCAGCTGGCTGGCCCAGCCAGCAGCCGGCCCAGCCCACCTCCCTCCTCTGTCGTCTTCGTCCCGACAGAGGGAGGGGAGTGTGGCCGGCGCGCGCGCGCGCCACCGCGCCACGCCACCTGCTCGCCTGCTTGCCTGCCCTCCCCTCCTCGCTCGACGCCCTGGACGACGCCACGCCTCTCCCCCTGCTCTCTCTCACTCTCCCCCGGCTCTCCCCTCCTCTCCCTCGCTCTCTCTCTCTCTCACGGCCGAACACCACCGTCGCCGCCGTTCGCCATAGCCATCGTCTCCGGCCACCCCTCGCTCCCCCGACTAGCTCAGAAGCTCCGCCTCGACTCCCTCTTCCTCCCCACCACTCCACGGGTCCCCGGAAGCCCTGCATCGCCGCCACGTCGCCGTTCCCCTCTTCGGGCTCCGACCGTCGTCGCCGTCGAATTCACCGTCACCAGCGCGTCCCCGAGCCCGCTAACCATCCCTGCAGCTCCGCGGTGAGCCCCCGGATCGTTTCCCCCTTCTTCCCTGGTCTCTCCCGACCTCTAGGCCCTAGCCCCACCTCGGCCGAGAGCTCCACGCCGCCGGCGATGTCGCCGTCGTGGCCACGGTCGCCGTAGCACCCAACCGAGCGCACCATCGTGCTCCCCACCTCACTAGGAGCACGCAGCACGCACCAACGCCTCCCCAAACCCCCTGCAACACTGATCCCGACCGCACCCGAACTCCGGCCGCCGCAGCCGAGCTCGCCGCCGTCAACTCCGGCCACCCCGAGCCCAACCACCACCACCAATAGTCGCGGCTCAACCTCAGCAACACGTAGATGCCTTCCGCCGTCCATTTGGTTGCCGAAATGGCAAAAAGCACTTTCGCCGCCGTCTCGGGCCTCGCCGGCGTCATGTCGCCGGTGGGGTTTGACTTGTCCGACCTGGGGTTTGACCCCCCAGGGTCACTGACGCGTGGGCCCTGTCGGCCAGGTGGTTAGGTTAGCGCTAACTACTGTTAGTCAACCCCCCTGACACTGACAGTGGGCCCCAGCGCCACTAACCCCTAATTAGGATTAATTTAATCCTGTTTAACCCCCCCAGTCACTGACGTGTGGGCCCCACACGTCAGGTTTGACCTCAGCCAGCCACAGTTGACCACTGACGTCATGCTGACGCAATAATTATATTTCTGGAATTAAATTAAATCAGGAAATTCCAGAATATTATTTAAACTTCAAAAATTCATAACTTTTATTCTGTAACTCCAAATTGGACAAATTATATATGAAAAATGATCAGAAAAATCCAATCTATCCATCTGTACTATTTTCATGCATGATCAAACAAGTTAAATTGATGTTTTAAGCAGAACAAGAAAAGGCACTTTAAAAGGCCATATTTGAATTTGAAATTTGAATCCTTGATTCAAATTTGTTCAAACACCCCTGGTTTTAGTTGCATTAGCCCAACACACTCATATTGCCATGTTTCATGCATGCATCATATTGTTGCACATTGTTTGGTGATGTTTGTGTACCGATGCCCTTTGCGACAGGTTCTGTCCCCGAGGAGTACCGTGATTACCCTAACGCAGAACCGTATCCGTGCATCGAACCATCAGGCAAGCAACCAACCATTTGATCATATCGATACAATCCCATGTTCTCGCTCCTGCTCTCTTTTACTGCATTAAGACAACGCGATTCAAACTGCTGTGTGCTATGGTAGTTGAACCCATTTCCTCTGCATGACCTGTCATTGCCACAGTAACTAGATGAAACCCACTAGCATGTGTAGGAGTTGATTGAGCCATATGTATGTGTTGTTCCTACCTTGCTATGCCTGCTATGCTTAGAGTCGTGTCAGGTCTGGTTCATCTGGGTGATGGGCTAGAGTGAAATGTTATGTCGGTAATGAGAGTGGTGTGGTGAACACGATTTGGTAAAGGTATCGATGAGAGGCCATGTAGGAGTACATGGTGGGTTGTTTCATTGAAGCCGACCTTAAGCACTGAGATCTGTATGTGTGATTTAAGACACAGCTACTACCATGCATTGGGCCCTGAAATATGACCCCGCTCGACTTCTTATTCACCCTAGCTCTCTGTCCAGGAGTTGCAAGTAGTTTCTGGTGTTTGTAGCCTACTGGAGGCCGTGGACAGCGCTGACCGTAGGGGTGGGCTGTGATGCGGTAGGTACGTGGCCGGGTGTACCGAATACCCGTTTGGTATCTCGGGAACCCTGTTCACATCGTTCGGGGCCGTATGGGAAACCTCGTCCGGACTCCCTGCGGATGGAACCTGAATAGGCGATAAACCTGGACTAGAGGCTTAAGTGTTTAGGTAGGTCGTGGTCTACACCCACGTCGGCTTTCGCTTGAAGTCTGCCGAGCACATGTCGTGTGCAGACGCTAAGTGGTGGAAACATGTATGAAGAAGTACACCCCTGCAGGGTTATCATAATCTATTCGAATAGCCGCGTCCGCGGTAAAGGACTACTTGGTTGCCTATACAGTTCATAGACAAGTAAATGGAAACTGCTAAAAGCCTCAAGATAAGTGTGAGTGCCGAGGATGGCTCTTCCGTAGGAAGACGGAGGTGGATCCTCGGTAGTGTATTGAAGTGGTGAGTAGTGGACTCGTGTGCGCAAAACCATTTCAAGTTGGAGTATCGTAGGATAGCCTAGCCAAGAGTCAAAGCTGGCTTGCTGCAATAACTCCACCAACCCTTCTTGATAATATGCATGTATGTAGGATCTGATGTAAGTCTTGCTGAGTACCTTTGTACTCATGTTGCTATAATCTACATTTTTACAGAAGACGCTGCAACCCCTTCTGATGGGTTCTATGTGACGTTGACATCAATGAGTAGGCTAAAGACCCAGGTGGTGACCCTGAGCTTGTGAAGGACCTTGTAGTATAGCTAGGCTTTCCAAGCCTCTTTTATTTTACTAGTTGTCTGTACTCAGACAAGTTACTTCCGCTGCTGGTTTGTATGACTGTATGACTTGTATGTTGGGTCGTGAGACCCGTACCTTTGTGTATGTTATGTATGGCTCCCTGAGCCTTAAATAAAGTACTTGTGTCGTAGAGTCATGTTGTGATGCTTCGTTGTATTTGCACATATCGAGCATATTGTGTGTATGATTGAAATGCTTGGTATGTGTGGGATCTGACTATCTAGTTGTTTATCTTTAGTAGCCTCTCTTACCGGGAAATGTCTCCTAGTGTTACCGCTGAGCCATGGTAGCTTGCTACTGCTCTGGAACACTTAGGCTGGCCGGCATGTGTCCTTCTTCGTTCTTGTGTCTGTCCCTTCTGGGAAATGTCACGCTTTGAGTACCGGAGTCCTGTTAGCCCGCTACAGCCCGGTTTACCGGAGTCCTGCTAGCCCAGTGCTACAGCCCGGACCCACTTGCTGATGACCGACACGTTCGAAGCTGGGTCATGGATGCCTGTCCCTGTAAGTCTGAGCCACTTTGGGTTTACGACTAGTCATGTCAGCCCGGGCTCTTTATCATATGGATGCTAGCGACACTATCATATACGTGAGCCAAAAGGCGCAAACGGTCCCGGGAAAAGGTAAGACGACACCCGTGGGGATACCGTGCGTGAGGCCGCAAAGTGATATGAGGTGTTACCAGCTAGATCGATGTGACATCGAGTCGGGGTCCTGACAGCGTTGGCATCAGAGCCGGACTGCCTGTAGGTTCTCCAAGCCAAACTGGTCGATGTTGAGTCTAGAAATTCTTTAGTTATATGTAGGGGAATTGTTTGTGGGATGGAACGTAAGGCTCTTTTTACTTCTTATACCTTATGACTTTCTGATCTGAGTCAGTCCATTCTTCCACCGGGGGTTAAGGAATTAGGATCTGTTCTCTCTATCAGGATCACGAGTTACTAATCAGTAGTACCTTATAAGTTTGATGGTTACCAGCCTAGTTCAGTTCTACTACCACATTATGTTGTTAGAATGGATCCAGAACTTTGATATGATGATGTTGAGTGTGTATGAAATCCTTTGTCAAATGTCTCAAAATCCTTTTTGAGCATTTACAGCTGTTATGCTGCCGAAATTTTGCTAGAAATTCTAATGCCCTTGCATTATGATTGTGCTTTCAGATGGCCACTCGCGACCTCAATCAAGTGGTTCGCCTGACTCGATGCCTAGATGTACCCGGCCATACTGCTAAGTTGGTCAGGGTAATGACTGAGGCTGGATACCGCTGGTATCCCGAGTACACGGTCGAAGAGCAATTCCGGGACTTCAATCAAAGCCAGTATCTCTGCACTGTCAGGATATTTCCATCTTATCCTGGATCCACCGAGCCTCTTCACTGCTCCTATGGACTCGGGGTTACTATTGAGATGGCTGTGCAGGACGCCGCCTACTCTATGATGACCATTATGCGAGTCAGATCTGGGTTATTTCGGGACTCTGATTTCCGGTATATGCCAGGATCACTTCCGGGAGCACAAGGGTATCTCCAGGCTATCTATGTTGACTCCACTTAGGAGGATTCACGGACTCGCACCACTGCTGAGATGCTCGAGGATAAGGACCGTGAAAATCGGGCCTTAAGGCTAGAGCTCTTCAACACCCGTGCTGACCACTGGGCCACTTTGACTCGGTTCGCACCGGCGGTGCAAGCTGGATATTCAGATATGCGCGATCTCTATCCTGTGAGATCTGCTCTGCCAGACGTGATTGTTTGGCGTGATGTAGGAGGCATCACCCCACCTCGCGGTCCCCGCAGGCCACCGTTTGTTGGTCCAAGGCCTCATCCTAGCCCCTATGGTCCACAAGCTCCGTGAGACCGTCTGTTTCCAGATGATCATGTTGAGCTTCCAGGCTATGGAGGTGACTTCCACGAGGACTACTACGGATCGGTCTGAGTTAGTGGTAGTATCACTAGTTTGCACTAGCTGTGTCGTCTATCGTTCCGCGTGACTCGTGGGATATGACCTAGTTTGTACTCCTTCCGGAGGTGTAGAAAAATAATATATAGGAGCTTGGAATGCCTCCGATGAGATGTAATCCTTTTTTCACCATAATAGTACCTTGTTTGGTCTTGTACTAAACTCTGTATGGTGTGTATGACGATGGAATAAAAGAAGCAGTTCTGTTTTACCATGTCATACGGATGATCATCTTGCATTTCGAGTTATTCCTTGCATTTTATCCTATGTCGGAATTTTATCATCCTGACTAAATCATTGTCTTGTTTACCTAGGATGGTCAACACGCGCGCTAACCCTGCTTCTCAAGAGCAGGCCGAAGGCAGTGAAGCCAGGGATGTAAATCTGCCTCATCCTCCTTCACTAGCCGAGGTGATGATGGAAGCTGAGAGAAACAAGCGGGAGACAAACCGTTTGTTGGAGCGTATTGAACAGAATACAGCACACCATCAGAGGGCTAACGTGGTGTCACTCAGTGATTTTATCAAATTGCATCCACCCACGTTCCACCACTCCGTCGAGCCTCTCGACGCTGATGACTGGCTTCGCAGTATCTCTCATAAACTGCGTTCCGCGCTGGTAGCGGAGGCTGACAAGGTCACCTTTGCTGCATATCATCTTGAAGGCCCCGCCAGTCTATGGTGGGAGAATTATGGAGCTATGCGCCCAGCGGGCCATGTCACTACTTGGGCTGAATTCAGCGAGGCTTTCCGTGAACATCACATTCCGGAGGGTCTCATGGACCGTAAACGTGAAGAATTTTGCAGTTTCACCCAAGGCCGACTTTCTGTGGATGCCTATAGCAGGGAGTTTGGTAATCTCGCCCGATATGCAACTGAGGAAGTGTCTACTGATGCCAAGAAGCAAGCAAGGTTCCGTAAGGGCCTTAGTCCTGAGCTTCGCCGTGACCTCCGTCTGCATGAGTGCACATCTTTTTCGAAACTTGTCAACAAAGCCATCAGTGCTGAAACTGGTCAGACTGACTATGACGCAACACGCAAGCATGGCCGTGACATGGGTTCCTCATCCGGTGCTGGTCCTCAGAAGCGCCACGTGTGGGTACCCAACACCGCCCTGCCACCCAGGTTCACACCGAGGCCATCCTTCCAGGCGCCTCGCCCCGTTCAACAGTCTGCTCCAGCCAAGCCCTATGGGGGTCCAACTAACAATGCTCCTCCACGTACCAGTTCCGTGACTTGTTTCAAGTGTGGGGAATCTGGTCACTATATGCGTGAGTGTCCCCAGACCAACCCCAATCAATCTGCTAAAGCTGTTGGCTGTGGCAAGCCGACAGGAAAAATATTCCACGCCAAGCCGGTCACCGCTTCACGTGGCCATGTCAACTGTATCTCTGCCGAAGAAGCTCAAGAGGATCCCAACGTCGTTCTCGGTACGCTTCTTGTTAACTGCCACCCGGCATCAGTTCTTTTCGATACAGGAGCCTCTCATTCTTTTATATCCGAGAGTTATGCTCGTTTGCATAACGTTGCATTCTGTGACATGCCATCCACTATGGAAATCTCTACCCCTGGTTCTAGATGGCAGACCTCTAGGGTAAGTTATGGAAATGAAATCCAAGTCAACAGACTTGTTTTCCTTGCGTCTTTGATAGCCCTTAAATCTTCAGATATTAATATCATTCTGGGTATGGACTGGATGTCGGCTCATCATGCCCAAATCGATTGCTTCTCTAGGACTGTTCAACTCACCCATCCTTCGGGAAAGATAGTCAATGTCTTGACCTGAATAGCCAAGCGACAATTATATTCTCTTAACGCCAGCCCTTTGCCAGACCTTGAGGACGTTCCGGTAGTCCGTGACTTCCCGGATGTCTTTCCAGAGGAATTGCCAGGTGTTCCACCTGACAGGGATGTTGAGTTTGTAATAGACCTCATTCCAGGAACCGTTCCGATTGCTAGAAGACCTTATAAGATGGCACCCCTAGAACTAGCCGAGCTTAAGAAACAACTCGATGAGTCCTTGAAAAAGGGTTTCATCCGACCTAGCTCTTCTCCGTGGGCTTGCCCCGTCCTATTCGTCAAGAAGAAGGATGGTACGGACCGGATGGTTGTAGATTACCGACCTGTTAATTTGGTCACAATCAAGAACAAATATCCGCTTCCCAGGATCAACGACCTGTACGATCAGCTCGCTGGATCCTCAGTCTTCTCCAAGATGGATTTGAGGTTGGGCTACCATCAAATCAAAATCAGAAACGGGGACATTCCTAAAACGGCCTTTGTTACTCGTTATGGCCAATACGAGTACACCGTCATGTCCTTCGGATTAACCAACGCTCCAGCCACCTTTTCTCGGTTAATGAACTCAATCTTCATGGAGTATTTGGATAAATTCGTCGTGGTTTACCTCGATGATATACTCATCTACTCCAAGAACGAGGAAGAACATGCCGAACATCTAAGGCTAGTGTTGAAGAAACTTAGAGAGCATCACCTTTATGCCAAATTTTCTAAATGTGAATTCTGGTTGTCAGAAGTGACCTATCTGGGTCATGTAATATCTGGTAAAGGTATTGCTGTTAACCCTGAGCGAGTTCAAGCCGTCCTTAATTGGACTCCACCTGAATCGGTCAAGCAAGTTCGGAGTTTTCTAGGCTTGGCGAGCTATTGTCGTCGCTTTGTCGAGAACTTCTCCAAAGTTGCCAAACCTCTAACCGAACTCCTCAAGAAAGATAAGAAGTTCGAATGGACTCCACAATGTGAGCACAGCTTTCAGGAACTGAAAAGACGCCTGACTTCTGCTCCCGTGCTGGTACCGCCAGACTTCTCCAAGGACTTTGTTATCTACTGCGACGCCTCGCGACAAGGACTAGGTTGCATTCTCATGCAAGATCGACACGTAATTGCCTACGCTTCACGACAATTGCACCCACATGAGGAGAATTATCCTACCCATGATCTAGAGCTTGCCGCCGTAGTCTATGCACTTAAGACCTGGCGACATTACCTCCTCGGTAATCGTTGCGAAATATTCACTGATCACCAAAGTCTGAAGTATATTTTCACCCAACCGGATTTGAATCTCAGGCAGAGACGTTGGGTTGAATTGATCACAGACTTCGACTTAGGAATAACCTACACCCCAGGGAAAGCCAACGTCATGGCTGATGCGCTAAGTCGTAAATCTTATTGTAACAATCTGATGTTACAACAAAGTCAACCGCTTCTCCATGAGGAATTTCGGAAGCTTAACCTTCACATTGTTCCTCAAGGATTTCTCTCCACCTTGGTGGCGAAACCTACTCTTACGGATCAAATCATCGCTGCCCAGAAGCGAGATAAGGGAATAGCTAAGATCAAGGAGAACATTGCTAGCGGAGGTGCTAGTTGTTTCTCCACAAATGATCATGGTGTTGTGTACTTTGAGAACCGTCTAGTGGTTCCCAAGAACCAGCATCTACGGCAGTTGATCCTTAAGGAGGCTCATGAATCTCCTCTCACTATTCATCCCGGTAGTACTAAGATGTATCAGGACCTACGCCAGAGGTTCTGGTGGATTAGGATGAAGAGAGAAATTGCTCAGTATATTGCTAACTGCGACGTCTGTCGTCGTGTAAAAGCAGAGCATCAACGGCCTGCTGGCACCCTTCAACCCCTAGCTATTCCTGAATGGAAATGGGATAAAATTGGTATGGATTTCATTACCGGTTTTCCCAGGACTAAGAGAGGGAATAATGCTATCTTCGTCGTGGTCGATCGTCTTTCCAAAGTAGCCCATTTCTTACCTGTTCGTGAGAGTATAACCGCTAGTCAGCTGGCAGACTTATACATCTCCCGAATAGTGTCCCTCCATGGTGTTCCTTTGGAAATTAACTCGGATCGAGGAAGTCTTTTCACCTCTCGATTTTGGGAAAGTTTCCAAAATGCTATGGGAACCGTCTCTCCTTTAGCACAGCTTTCCACCCTCAGTCAAGCGGTCAAGTGGAACGCGTCAACCAAATTCTAGAAGACATGTTTCGAGCCTCTGTTATCTCATTCGGAATGGACTGGGAGAAGTGCCTTCCATTTGCCGAATTCGCTTACAACAACAGCTATCAATCTAGCTTGGGTAAAGCCCCCTTTGAAGTTCTCTATGGACGACGGTGTCGAACACCCCTTAACTGGTCAGAGACCGGGGAAAGACAATTCTTTGGCCCGGATATGATCCAGGAAGCAGAAGAACAAGTTTGCATCGTTCGTGAAAAGTTGAAAACAGCCCAATCTCGTCAAAAGAGTCAATATGACCGAAAACATAAGGCTATGACTTTCGAGGTTGACGAGAAGGCTTATCTTCGGGTCACCCCTCTGAAGGGAACCCATCGTTTCGGTATCAAAGGCAAATTGGCTCCTCGTTACATTGGACCTTTTCGCATTCTCGCCAAACGAGGAGAAGTTGCCTACCAGTTGGAACTACCTCCGCATCTCTCCAGAGTCCACGATGTCTTCCATGTTTCCCAACTTAGGCGTTGCTTCTCGGATCCTATCCGTGAAGTGGACCACGAAATGCTTGATCTCCAGGATAATCTTACATATCGAGAGTACCCCATTCGTATCCTCGATCAGGCCGAGCGTACCACTCGACGCCAGAACATCAAGTTCCTCAAAGTTCAATGGTCGCACCATTCTGAGGATGAAGCAACTTGGGAAAGGGAGGATCGTCTTCGACTCGAGTACCCCGCTTTCTTCCCGGAGGAACCCAAATCTCGGGACGAGATTCTTTTGAGTGGGGGTGAGTTGTCACACCCTAGCTAGTCATGCATTAGAGTGTTGCATCATGTTTATTCTTTCATCAGAAACTTGAAATGGGGATGACAGAACCCCCAGTCCCCTCTGAAACCAGCTAGGGTTTACTAAAATAATTTTCAATGAACCTGAAATGCCCTTCTAAAATGTCCATCATTTTTGTCTTGGTTCAGAACCTCTGCCAAAAATGGTGCACATTTTCCTAGGCCATCCTAGGGTTTTTGAATTAAATCATAAATATTTGAATTTGGGCATTTAAAATAATATAAAATATTTAAATGCTCAAATATCTCCAAACTAAAATGTTTCATGTTGGAAATAATCCAACTATGGGCCAGGAATAGTTTGGTGATTTTTGAACTAGCCTAGGTATTTTATTTAATTCAACAAAGTTGCAGAAGTATTAGAAAAACAGAAAACAGAAAAATATATAAAGGGAGAAGCTTACCTGGGCTCCTCCCTGTGCGGCCCAGCCAGCTGGCTGGCCCAGCCAGCAGCCGGCCCAGCCCACCTCCCTCCTCTGTCGTCTTCGTCCCGACAGAGGGAGGGGAGTGTGGCCGGCGCGCGCGCGCGCCACCGCGCCACGCCACCTGCTCGCCTGCTTGCCTGCCCTCCCCTCCTCGCTCGACGCCCTGGACGACGCCACGCCTCTCCCCCTGCTCTCTCTCACTCTCCCCCGGCTCTCCCCTCCTCTCCCTTGCTCTCTCTCTCTCACGGCCGAACACCACCGTCGCCGCCGTTCGCCATAGCCATCGTCTCCGGCCACCCCTCGCTCCCCCGACTAGCTCAGAAGCTCCGCCTCGACTCCCTCTTCCTCCCCACTGCTCCACGGGTCCCCGGAAGCCCTGCATCGCCGCCACGTCGCCGTTCCCCTCTTCGGGCTCCGACCGTCGTCGCCGTCGAATTCACCGTCACCAGCGCGTCCCCGAGCCCGCTAACCATCCCTGCAGCTCCGCGGTGAGCCCCCGGATCGTTTCCCCCTTCTTCCCTGGTCTCTCCCGACCTCTAGGCCCTAGCCCCACCTCGGCCGAGAGCTCCACGCCGCCGGCGATGTCGCCGTCGTGGCCACGGTCGCCGTAGCACCCAACCGAGCGCACCATCGTGCTCCCCACCTCACTAGGAGCACGCAGCACGCACCAACGCCTCCCCAAACCCCCTGCAACACTGATCCCGACCGCACCCGAACTCCGGCCGCCGCAGCCGAGCTCGCCGCCGTCAACTCCGGCCACCCCGAGCCCAACCACCACCACCAATAGTCGCGGCTCAACCTCAGCAACACGTAGATGCCTTCCGCCGTCCATTTGGTTGCCGGAATGGCAAAAAGCACTTTCGCCGCCGTCTCGGACCTCGCCGGCGTCATGTCGCCGGTGGGGTTTGACTTGTCCGACCTGGGGTTTGACCCCCCAGGGTCACTGACGCGTGGGCCCTGTCGGCCAGGTGGTTAGGTTAGCGCTAACTACTGTTAGTCAACCCCCCTTACACTGACAGTGGGCCCCAGCGCCTCTAATCCCTAATTAGGATTAAATTAAACCTGTTAAACCCCCCCTGTCACTGACGTGTGGCCCCCACACGTCAGGTTTGACTCCAGCCAATCGCAGTTGACCACTGACGTCATGCTGACGTCATGCTGGCGCAATATTTATATTTCTGGATTTAAATTAAATCAGGAAATTCCAGAATATTATTTAAACTTCAAAAATTCATAACTTTTATTCTGTAACTCCAAATTGGACAAATTATATATGAAAAATGATCAGAAAAATCCAATCTATCCATCTGTACTATTTTCATGCATGATCAAACAAGTTAAATTGATGTTTCAAGCAGAACAAGGAAAAGCACTTTAAAAGGCCATGTTTGAGTTTGAAATTTGAATCTTTGATTCAAATTTGCTCAAACCCTTCTGGTCTTAGTTGCATTAGCCCAACACACTCATATTGCTATGTTTCATGCATGCATCATATTGTTGCACATTGTTTGGTGATGGTTGTGTATCGGTGTCCTTTGCGACAGGTTCTGCCTCCAAGGAGTACCGTGATTACCCTAACGAAGAACCGTATCAGTGCATCGAACCATCAGGCAAGCAACCAACCATTTGATCATATCGATACAATCCCATGTTCTCGCTCCTGCTCTCTTTTACTGCATTAAGACAACGCGTTTCAAACTGCTGTGTGCTACGGTAGTTGAACCCATTTCCTCTGCATGACCTGTCATTGCCACAGTAACTAGATGAAACCCACTAGCATGTGTAGGAGTTGATTGAGCCATATGTATGTGTTGTTCCTACCTTGCTATGCCTGCTATGCTTAGAGTCGTGTCAGGTCTGGTTCATCTGGGTGATGGCTAGAGTGAAATGATTATGTCGGGAATGAGAGTGGTGTGGTGAACACGATTTGGTAAAGGTATCGATGAGAGGCCATGTAGGAGTACATGGTGGGTTGTTTCATTGAAGCCGACCTTAAGCACTGAGATCTGTATGTGTGATTTAAGATACAGCTACTACCATGCATTGGGCCCTGAAATATGACCCCGCTCGACTTCTTATTCACCCTAGCTCTCTGTCCAGGAGTTGCAAGTAGTTTCTGGTGTTTGTAGCCTACTGGAGGCCGTGGACAGCGCTGACCGTAGGGGTGGGCTGTGATGCGGTAGGTACGTGGCACGGTGTACCGAATACCCGCTAAGTGGTGGAAACATGTATGAAGAAGTACACCCCTGCAGGGTTAACATGATCTATTCGAATAGCCGCGTCCGCGGTAAAGGACTACTTGGTTGCCTATACAGTTCATAGACAAGTAAATGGAAACTGCTAAAAGCCTCAAGATAAGTGTGAGTGCCGAGGATGGCTCTTCCGTAGGAAGACGGAGGTGGATCCTCGATAGTGTATTGAAGTGGTGAGTAGTGGACTCGTGTGCGCAAAACCATTTCAAGTTGGAGTATCGTAGGATAGTCTAGCCAAGAGTCAAAGCTGGCTTGCTGCAATAACTCCACCAACCCTTCTTGATAATATGCATGTATATAGGATCTGATGTAAGTCTTGCTGAGTACCTTTGTACTCATGTTGCTATAATCTACATTTTACAGAAGACGCTGCAACCCCTTCTGATGGGTTCTATGTAGACGTTGACATCAACGAGTAGGCTAAAGGCCCAGGTGGTGATCCTGAGCTTGTGAAGGACCTTGTAGTATAGCTAGGCTTTCCAAGCCTCTTTTATTTTACTACTTGTCTGTACTCAGACAAGTTACTTCCGCTGCTGGTTTGTATGACTGTATGACTTGTATGTTGGGTCGTGAGACCCGTACCTTTGTGTATGTTATGTATGGCTCCCTGAGCCTTAAATAAAGTACTTGTGTCGTAGAGTCATGTTGTGATGCTTCGTTGTATTTGCACATATCGAGCATATTGTGTGTATGATTGAAATGCTTGGTATGTGTGGGATCTGACTATCTAGTTGTTTATCTTTAGTAGCCTCTCTTACCGGGAAATGTCTCCTAGTGTTACCGCTGAGCCATGGTAGCTTGCTACTGCTCTGGAACACTTAGGCTGGCCGGCATGTGTCCTTCTTCGTTCCTGTGTCTGTCCCTTCGGGGAAATGTCACGCTTTGAGTACCGGAGTCCTGTTAGCCCGCTACAGCCCGGTTTACTGGAGTCCTGCTAGCCCAGTGCTACAGCCCGGACCCACTTGCTGATGACCGACACGTTCGAAGCTGGGTCATGGATGCCTGTCCCTGTAAGTCTGTGCCACTTTGGGTTTACGACTAGTCATGTCAGCCCGGGCTCTTTATCATATGGATGCTAGCGACACTTTCATATACGCGAGCCAAAAAGCGCAAACGGTCCCGGGAAAAGGTAAGACGACACCCGTGGGGATACCGTGCGTGAGGCCGCAAAGTGATATGAGGTGTTACCAGCTAGATCGATGTGACATCGAGTCGGGGTCCTGACAGCGTTGGTAGCTTTAGTTGCATTAGCCCAACACACTCATATTGCCATGTTTCATGCATGCATCATATTGTTGCACATTGTTTGGTGATGCCTGTGTATCGTTATCCTTTACGACAGGATCTGTCCCCGAGGAGTACCGTGACTACCCTAACGAAGAACCGTATCCGTGCATCGAACCATCAGGCAAGCAACCAACCATTTGATCATATCGATACAATCCCATGTTCTCGCTCCTGCTCTCTTTTACTGCATTAAGACAACGCGATTCAAACTGCTGTGTGCTACGGTAGTTGAACCCATTTCCTCTGCATGACCTGTCATTGCCACAGTAACTAGATGAAACCAACTAGCATGTGTAGGAGTTGATTGAGCCATATGTATGTGTTGTTCCTACCTTGCTATGCCTGCTATGCTTAGAGTCGTGTCAGGTCTGGTTCATCTGGGTGATGGGCTAGAGTGAAATGATTATGTCGGTAATGAGAGTGGTGTGGTGAACACGATTTGGTAAAGGTATCGATGAGAGGCCATGTAGGAGTACATGGTGGGTTGTTTCATTGAAGCCGACCTTAAGCACTGAGATCTGTATGTGTGATTTAAGAATCAGCTACTACCATACATTGGGCCCTGAAATATGACCCCGCTCGACTTCTTATTCACCCTAGCTCTCTGTCCAGGAGTTGCAAGTAGTTTCTGGTGTTTGTAGCCTACTGGAGGCCGTGGACAGCGCTGACCGTAGGGGTGGGCTGTGATGCGGTAGGTACATGGCCGGGTGTACCGGATACCCGTTAGGTATCTCGGGAACCCTGTTCACATCGTTCGGGGCCGTATGGGAAACCTCGGCCGGACTCCCTGCGGATGGAACCTGAATAGGCGATAAACCTGGACTAGAGGCTTAAGTGTTTAGGTAGGTCGTGGTCTACACCCACGTCGGCTTTCGCTTGAAGTCTGCCGAGCACATGTCGTGTGCAGACGCTAAGTGGTGGAAACATGTATGAAGAAGTACACCCCTGCAGGGTTATCATAATCTATTCGAATAGCCGCGTCCGCGGTAAAGGACTACTTGGTTGCCTATACAGTTCATAGACAAGTAAATGGAAACTGTTAAAAGCCTCAAGATAAGTGTGAGTGCCGAGGATGGCTCTTCCGTAGGAAGACGGAGGTGGATCCTCGGTAGTTTATTGAAGTGGTGAGTAGTGGACTCGTGTGCGCAAAGCCATTTCAAGTTGGAGTATCGTAGGATAGCCTAGCCAAGAGTCAAAGCTGGCTTGCTGCAATAACTCCACCAACCCTTCTTGATACTATGCATGTATGTAGGATTTGATGTAAGTCTTGCTGAGTACCTTTGTACTCATGTTGCTATAATCTACATTTTTACAGAAGACGCTGCAACCCCTTCTGATGGGTTCTATGTAGACGTTGACATCAATGAGTAGGCTAAGGACCCAGGTGGTGACCCTGAGCTTGTGAAGGACCACGTAGTATAGCTAGGCTTTCCAAGCCTCTTTTGTTTTACTAGTTGTCTGTACTCAGACAAGTTACTTCCGCTGCTGGTTTGTATGACTGTATGACTTGTATGTGGGGTCGTGAGACCCGTACCTTTGTGTATGTTATGTATGGCTCACTGAGCCTTAAATAAAGTACTTGTGTCGTAGAGTCATGTTGTGATGCTTCGTTGTATTTGCACATATCGAGCATATTGTGTGTATGATTGAAATGCTTGGTATGTGTGGGATCTGACTATCTAGTTGTTTATCTTTAGTAGCCTCTCTTACCGGGAAATGTCTCCTAGTGTTGCCACTGAGCCATGGTAGCTTGCTACTGCTCTGGAACACTTAGGCTGGCCGGCATGTGTCCTTCTTCGTTCCTGTGTCTGTCCCTTCGGGGAAATGTCACGCTTTGAGTACCGGAGTCCTGTTAGCCCGCTACAGCCCGGTTTACCGGAGTCCTGCTAGCCCAGTGCTACAGCCCGGACCCACTTGCTGATGACCGACACGTTCGAAGCTGGGTCATGGATGCCTGTCCCTGTAAGTCTGTGCCACTTTGGGTTTGCGACTAGTCATGTCAGCCCGGGCTCTTTATCATATGGATGCTAGCGACACTATCATATACGTGAGCCAAAAGGCGCAAACGGTCCCGGGAAAAGGTAAGACGACACCTGTGGGGATACCGTGCGTGAGGCCGCAAAGTGATATGAGGTGTTACCAGCTAGATCGATGTGACATCGAGTCGGGGTCCTGACACCCTTCTTGAACTTAGTGGTCTTATTGACCATCAACACTTGATGTTCTTTCTTGATTTCAGCCTCTGCTGACTTCAGCATTGAGAACACTTCAGGAATGGTTTTCACCATCCCCTGCATGTTGTAGTTCATCACAAAGCTCTTGTAGCTTGGTGGGAGCGACTGGAGGATTCTGTCAATGACCGCCTCATCTGGGAGGTTAATGTTCAGCTGGGTCATACGGTTGTGCAACCCAGACATCTTGAGTATGTGCTCACTGACATAACTGTTTTCCTCCATCTTACAACTATAGAACTTGTCGGAGACATCATATCTTTCAACCCGGGCATGAGCTTGAAAAACTAGTTTCAGCTCTTCGAACATCTCATATGCTCCGTGATGCTCAAAACGCTTTTGGAGCCCCGGTTCTAAGCTGTAAAGCATGCCGCACTGAACGAGGGAGTAATCATCAGCACGAGATTGCCAAGCATTCATAACGTCTTGGTTCTCTGGGACGGGAGCGTCACCTAGCGGTCCTTCTAAGACATATTGTTTCCTGGCAGCTATGAGGATGATCCTCAGGTTCCGGACCCAGTCCGTATAGTTGCTGCCATCATCTTTCAGCTTGGTTTTCTCTAGGAACGCGTTGAAGTTCATGTTGACATGAGCGTTGGCCATTTGATCTACAAGACATATTTGCAAAGGTTTTAGACTAAGTTCATGATAATTAAGTTCATCTAATCAAATTATGAACTCCCACTCAGATTAGACATCCCTCTAGTCATCTAAGTGTTACATGATCCGAGTCGACTAGGCCGTGTCCGATCATCACGTCAGACGGACTAGTCATCATCGGTGAACATCTTCATGTTGATCGTATCTTCCATATGACTCGTGTTCGACCTTTTGGTCTCTGTGTTCCGAGGCCATGTCTGTACATGCTAGGCTCGTCAAGTTAACCCTAAGTGTTTTGCTGTGTAAAACTATCTTACACCCGTTGTATGTGAACGTAAGGATCTATCACACCCGATCATCACATGGTGCTTCGAAATGACGAACTGTAGCAACGGTGCACAGTTAGGGGAGAACACTTCTTGAAATTGTTGTAAGGGATCATCTTATTCACTACCGTCGTTCTAAGTAAACAAGATGCATAAACATAATAAACATCACATGCAATTATATAGTAGTGACATGATATGGCCAATATCATATAGCTCCATTGATCTCCATCTTCGGGGCTCCATGATCATCTTGTCACCGGCATGACACCATGATCTCCATCATCGTGTCTTCATGAAGTTGTCACGCCAACGACTACTTCTACTTCTATGGCTAACGCGCTTAGCAATAAAGTAAAGTAATTTACATGGCGTTCTTCAATGGCACGCAGGTCATACAAAAAATAAAGACAACTCCTATGGCTCCTGCCGATTGTCATACTCATCGACATGCAAGTCGTGAATTCTATTACAAGAACATGATCTCATACATCACAATATATCAATCATCATTCATCACAACTTCTGGCCATATCACATCACATGAACAATCGCTGCAAAAACAAGTTAGATGTCCTCTAATTGTTGTTGCATCTTTTACGTGGCTGCAATTGGGTTCTAGCAAGAACGTTTTCTTACCTACGAATAACCACAACGTGATTTTGTCAACTTCTATTTACCCTTCATAAGGACCCTTTTCATCGAATCCGCTTCAACTAAAGTGGGAGAGACAGACACCCGCCAGCCACCTTATGCAACTAGTGCATGTCTGTCGGTGGAACCGGTCTCACGTAAGCGTACGTGTAAGGTTGGTCCGGGCCTCTTCATCACACAATACCGCTGAAGCAAGAAAAGACTAGTAGTGGCAAGCAAGTTGACAAGATCCACGCCCACAACAAAATTGTGTTCTACTCGTGCAATAGAGAACTACGCATAGACCTAGCTCATGATGCCACTGTTGGGGAACGTTGCAGAAAATAATTTTTTTTCCTACGGTTTCACCAAGATCCATGAGTTCATCTAAGCAACGAGTAAAGGGAGTGAGTTTGCATCTACATACCACTTGTAGATCGTGTACGGAAGCGTTCAAGGGGATGGTGATGATGGAGTCGTACTCGACGTGATTCAGATCACCGATGTCCAAGTGCTGAACGGACAGCACCTCCGCGTTCAACACACGTACGGGACGGGAGACGTCTCCTCCTTCTTGATCCAGCAAGGGGGAAGGAGAGGTTGATGATGATCCAGCAGCACGACGGCGTGGTGGTGGATGCAGCAGAACTCCAGCAGGGCTTCGCCAAGCGACTACGGGAGGAGGACGAGGTGTTTCAGGGGGAGGGAGGCGCCAAGCACAAGGGTGCTGTTTCCCTCCCCCCTGCCCTCCTTTATATAGGCCCCCAGGGGGGGCGCCGGCCCTGGGAGATTGAATCTCCCAAGGGGGCGGCGGCCAAGGGGGGAGGAGTGCCCCCCAAGGCATGTGGTGCGCCCCCACCCTAGGGTTTCAACCCTAGGCACAGGGGGTGGGCCTAGGGGGCGCACCAGCCCACTATGGGCTGGCTCCCCTCCCACTTAAGCCCGTGGGGCCCTCCGGGATGGGTGGCCCCACCCGGTGGACCCCCGGGACCCTTCCGGTGGTCCCGGTACATTACCAGAAGACCCCGAAACTTTCCCGATGGCCGAAATACCACTTCCTATATATTATTCTTTACCTCCGGACCATTCCGAAACTCCTCGTGACGTCCGGGATCTCATCCGGGACTCCGAACAACATTCGGTATGCTGCATACTCATATCCATACAACCCTAGCGTCACCGAACCTTAAGTGTGTAGACCCTACGGGTTCGGGAGACACGCAGACATGACCGAGACGACTCTCAGGCAATAACCAACAGCGGGATCTGGATACCCATGTTGGCTCCCACATGCTCCTCGATGATTTCATCGGTTGAACCATGATGTCGAGGATTCGATCAAACCCTGTATACAATTCCCTTTGTCAATCGGTACGTTACTTGCCCGAGACTCGATCGTCGGTATCCCAATACCTTGTTCAGTCTCGTTACCTGCAAGTCACTTTACTCGTACCATAATGCATGATCCCGTGACCAACCACTTGGTCACTTTGAGCTCAATATGATGATGCATTACTGAGTGGGCCCAGAGATACCTCTCCGTCATACGGAGTGACAAATCCCAGTCTCGATCCGTGTCAACCCAACAGACACTTTCGGAGATACCTGTAGTGCACCTTTATAGTCACCCAGTTACGTTGTGACGTTTGATACACCCAAAGCACTCCTACGGTATCCGGGAGTTACACGATCTCATGGTCTAAGGAAGAGATACTTGACATTGGAAAAAGCTCTAGCAAACGAACTACACGATCTTTGTGCTATGCTTAGGATTGGGTCTTGTCCATCACATCATTCTCCTAATGATGTGATCCCGTTATCAATGACATCCAATGTCCATAGCCAGGAAACCATGACTATCTGTTGATCACAACGAGCTAGTCAACTAGAGGCTCACTAGGGACATATTGTGGTCTATGTATTCACACGTGTATTACGATTTCCAGATAATACAGTTATAGCATGAATAAAAGGCAATTATCATGAACAATGAAATATAATAATACTTTTATTATTGCCTCTAGGGAATATTTCCAACAGTGGCCCCTAGCAAAGTTCATGACACTTTAGTCAACACGAACCGTTCATCCTTCCCGAATATACACGCACGTTACAACATACCTTGGCTGTCCTCCAGCTGCTTCTTCACGAGGCCGAGTTCCTCCTCGGCCCGCTCCAAGTTCTGCTTCAGTCTGGAGACCTCCACAGTATGAGCGGCTGCAGCCAGCAACGACGCCTGCTTATTCACATAGACATCTTCTGTTAGACTCCTGCGAAAATTATTTTGATCCCCTGTTCGGCTTATTCTTTCCGAACACCGAACAGAGCATCAGGGGCTACTGTCTACACTGTGATATTCTTTTTACAATTACATGCCTTACCTCAAAGCCTGTTAGAAGGCTAGTGCAGGCTTTGGTCAGTCCACTCTTGGCGGACTGAACTTTCTCAATCACCATACCCATGAGGATACGGTGTTCATCCACGATGGAAGCGCCTCGCAGCGCTTCCAGTAGATCATTCGGTGCCCCTGGTTGGACAGAGGTCACCGTCGGAACAGGCACATCTCCTTCCTTCAAAGAAGATCGTCCGCCAGATTCCGGAGCCGTAGAGGTCTCCGGAGCTATGTTCGGTTGTGGGCCGAATTGAACATGGCCCCCGTTGCCAGTTTTCATGGGGACCTGTGCCCCCATGTGTCCGGCGGCCAAGGGGTCATCCCTTGGAGCCACCTTGACGGCCTCCTAAACCTCTCCCCAGCTGGGGTAGGTCCTTTGGGACACCGCCTCATCGTCACCTTGGCCGGGGGAGAGTGAGCGGCCGGCGGTGACACGCTGGCCATCTCCTTCGAATCTAGCAAACCTCCTGATGAGGATCGCTGGAGGCTGTCGTGGGCCGGGCTGTAATAGCACAATTCGACACATTAATGTCATGGGGCCGGACACATAAACATGTGTAAGTTTTTAATACTTACGATGCGGCTGGGGGCTTGGTCCGAGGAGGCCTCTTCGGACTGCTGTCGACTTCCCACGCGGAGTTATCCGTGAGGGCACGCTTCCCCCTCTTGGGTGCCTCCGCCTCCAGATTTATGGAGGCCGTCCTCTTTTTCCTCCCCTCATCAGGGGGAGATTTGTTTCCCTCCTCCGCCTCGTCGTCGTCTTTGGCAGTGGAGTGAGACTCCTTGTCTTCGGACATCTCGTCCGAACTACCTTTTCGGCGAGGGCCATTTTTGGCCCCCTTGGCCTTCTTGGCCCTCTTCTCTAGAAACATCATCTTCGTCAGAAGTGGGGTTCATTCGTCTTCGGGTAGCGGGGCCGAACAGTTAATCTGTTCCGCTATCTCTATCCAGGCCTGAAAAATTGATAGGAAGGCTCAGACTCCATGCTCAAAATTTGCCAATAAAGGGTACATCTTGAAAACATGAAAGAATTTACCGAATTAGCCTGGCGTTTTAAACTAAGCCCATGATTCTCGGTCGTGGGTGGTGGTGGTGTCTCGCCGGCCTTGAAGAGCACTTTCCAGATGTCTTCGTACGTCATGCCTAAGAGCTCTAGTAGCGTCTGGTGCTTGGCCAGATCGAACTCCCACAAATAGCAAGTCCGGCGCTGGCACGGAAGGATCCGGCGAAAAAGCATAACCTGGATCACGTTGACGAGCTTGATTTTCTTGGTCATCATGTTCTGGACACACGTCTGGAGCGCAGTCAGCTCGTCTGAAGAACCCCAGGTTAGGCCCTTCTCTTGCCAGGAGGTGAGCTGCATCGCAACTCCAGATCAGAATTCGGGGACCGCCGCCCAGTTAGTGTCACGCAGCTCGGTGATGTAAAACCACCCCGACTGCCACCCCTTTGCCGTCTCCACAAAGGAGCCCTCAGGTCAGGCGACATTAGGCATCTTGCCCACCATGGCGCCTCTGCACTCTGCTTGTTGGCCGCTCACCACCTTGATGTCTACTACACAACCTTCCTCTTGTAGACGTTGTTGGGCCTCCAAGTGCAGAGGTTTGTAGGACAGTAGCAAATTTCCCTCAAGTGGATGACCTAAGGTTTATCAATCCATGGGAGGCGATGAAGATGGTCTCTCTCAAACAACCCTGCAACCAAATAACAAAGAGTCTCTTGTGTCCCCAACACACCCAATACAATGGTAAATTGTATATGTGCACTAGTTCGGCGAAGAAATGGTGATACAAGTGCAATATGGATGATAGATATGGGTATTTGTAATCTGAAAATGTAAAAACAGCAAGGTAACAAGTGGTAAAAGTGAGCACAAATGGTATTGCAATGCGTTGAAACAAGGCCTAGGGTTCATACTTTCACTAGTGCAAGTTCTCTCAACAATAATAACATAATTGGATCATATAACTAACCCTCAACATGAACCAAAGAGTCACTCCAAAGTCACTAATAGCGGAGAACAAACAAAGAGATTATTGTAGGGTACGAAACCACCTCAAAGTTATCCTTTCTGATCGATCTATTCAAGAGTCCGTAGTAAAATAACACGAAGATATTCTATCCGTTCGATCTATCATAGAGTTCATACTAGAATAACACCTTAAGACACAAATCGATCAAAACCCTAATGTCACCTAGATACTCCAATGTCACCTCAAGTATCCGTGGGTATGATTATACGATATGCATCACACAATCTCATATTCATCTATTCAACCAACACAAAGAACTTCAAAGAGTGCCCCAAAGTTTCTACCGGAGATTCAAAGAGCACATCCACCAACGTGTCGCCCTGGGACCGTTCCAGGCGCGCGTGGCGAGAGGTTGTGTAGCCAGCGGTGCGAGGTGGCAAGCGACGCTGACAAGATTGCCATCGTGGCGAGCGGTGGCGCCCCTGACGGTCCTTTTCTTGCACTGTTTGGGCGACATAGACGGGCATTTAATGCCTTTGTCCCCTGCCGTCAGGGTTAGGTATGATACACTGTACAAGTAGTTGTACCAACCACAAATTCTTTTCCGTTTTTACCCTTGCCTACGTTGCCACCTGTCGGTGACCCCTTGAGCATATAAAAGGAGGCCCATGCGCAACGTAGAGGGGGGTTCGACACCAGAAAACACTCACGCTCGGTCTCGTTAGCAGCTAGTGTGTACTGTAGCACTCAGCGCTCCCGAGAAAGAACTCAATACAATCAGACATGCAACAGTAGGAGTATTATCTCTCCGAAGAGCTCCGAAGCTGGGTAAATCGCTCGTGTGCTTCGCCTCGATCCGCTCTTCGTGCGACCTCCGCCCCCCGCCGAACTGAAAGGGGCCCGGTCTGCCGGCCCCATAGGTGTTCGTGGGTCAGTAGCCTTCCCCGACATCTTTGGCGCGCCAGGTAGGGGGCGTCGAGGTTGTGTGAACCTGATCCGGCGTTCACGCGAGCTAGATCTTCATCTTCTTCATCAACATGCCACCGAAGAAGAAGGCTTCGGAGGTGGCTGCTCCGTCTGCGTCGAACCCACCACCATCGGAGCAAACAGGTGGTGGGGTAGATGCCGGCGGAAGAACGAGCGTCGACGAGGGAGCTCACGGTGCTGCCAGATCCAAGGACAAGGCTGCGCAGACCTCGGCGTCCGTACATGCACCGCGCCCATCTCAGGAGGCGCGGGACCGACAGCGTCATGGTACTCGCGGTACCATACGTTCGTTGGACCAAGGCCAAGCTGGTGGATCTCGGGGTTCTCAAGACCAGCATGCACGCCAACATGCTGGCACGAGCGTGGCACGGTCGCCTGGACGGGATACTGCTCCTTCCAACCCAGTTGGAAGTCCGAGCATATCCCGCTCCTCGCACCGTTCGCCGTCGCCACCAAAGACTCCAGCAGAAGCGTTGGCCCGAGCTCAACTGCTCCTGGATTACCCTCCAACGGCAGACAAGATCGACGAATGGAGGGCCACCATTCAGAGTCTCATCGGCTACGCCAACGGCAACACTCCACGGCAGCCGAGTACATCGAAGCCGCGGCAAGACTGCCAGGCACGAGCTGATGGCGACAAGACCGGTGGGGGTGCAACCACCGTGCACTCTCCGCCCTGAAGGCCAAGATCGCCGACTCGCCGGATCCACCTCGACAGCGACTCCACCGCATCATCAGATCCACGAGCTCGTCGCGATCAGCGCCAAGTTCTTCACGAACGACATCAAGAAGACGCTCGTACTCGCATCGATCGCCGAAGAGAAGTGCGGCGTCAATCAGACCAGCGCGCTGGGCCCGCTGTCGACATGCATGCGCCAGGGGAACCAGACGACTTGCCGTACGCGGTAGGTTGCCTTGCGTTCACTCGTGAGCTGCGGCCAGTCCAATGGCCCAGCACGAAGAACTTCAAGCCAGATGTACCAGAGAAGTACGACGGCAAGTCGCATCCGTCGGAGTTCCTCAGCATCTACACCATCGCGGTGCAAGCTGTCGGGGGGCGGGACAACAAGATCCTTGCCAATTACTTCCCGCTGGTGCTCAAGCCCAATGTAAGGTCCTGGCTCATGCACTTGCCGGAAAACTCCATATCCTCCTGGGCAGATCTATGCCATCAGTTCGTCGGCGCCTTCACAGGCGGCCACAAGCCTCATGGCCAAGAGAGCGACCTTCATCTGCTCGCCCAGAAGGAAGGAGAGTCCCTGCGCAAGTTTATTCAGAGATTCAGCCGTGTACAGCACAACATCCCAGATGTCCACCCTGCCGCGGTCATCAGCGCGTTCCATCAGAACGTGCGAAACCGCAGGATGCGGGAGGAGATGGTGATGTGCAAGATCAGAGACGTCAGTGAGCTATATGCCCTGGCTGACAAGTGTGCACGCGCTGAGGAAGGGAGGAAAGTCCCCAGAGAGAATACAGGAGCGGGAGGATCTGATAGCGAGGATGCTGCCCCGGCAAAGAAAAACCGGCGGCGGAACAACAGGAAGAAGAGAGGCAAAGATGTGCTAGTTGTCGAGCAGTCCGGCAACGGAGGTGGCGCCAAGAAAGCCAAAGCTGATAGCTCTGGCGAGGAGGCTGTGGCGGTCGCCGACAAGCAGGACAGCACCAACAAGGAGTACTGCAAGATCCACCGCACCAAAGGCCATGATCTCCAGAGTTGCAAGAAGGTCGAACAGCTTGTTGAGCAGCAAAAGGCTGAATAAGAGTGGCGCGACAAGGAGAAGGCCCAAGAAGGTACTGGAGGATCCGGCAAGAAACGTCCCGGCCGAGGAGGACGCCGCGGCAAGGCCAAGCAGCGGCAAGGAGACAGACCTCCCCACGGCCGCGACAAGGATGAAGATGACGATGAAGATGAAGATATGGATGATGACGAGGCCGACGAGCAGGAGTTCCAAAAAGCCACAGAGGTCCTGTGCGTTGACGGTGGTGCTTCTCTGCATACTTCACACCGCCAGCTCAAGCAGTGGGTGCGGGAAGTCAATGCGGCAGAACCACCCGTCGAGTCACGCAAGCCTCTGAAATGGTCCAGCACGCCTATCATCTTTGATATTGAGGACCACCCTGATCGCATAACTGCGATCGGGTGCTTGCCGATGTTGGTTTCACCAACTATCCGCAACCTCAAGGTCACTAAGATGCTAGTTGACGGCGGGGCCTGCTTGAACCTGATCTCCTCCGCGGTACTCCAGAAACTCCAGATCCCTGACAGCGAGCTCGAAGGGACCGGCACATTCCAAGGAATCAATCCGGGAAGGAGCAAGCTAAAGGGAAAGATCACATTGCCGGTGACATTTGGCAGCGAGCTGAACTTCAGGACTGAGAGGGTCACTTTTGACGTTGCTGACTTTCCATTGCCTTACAATGGGATACTTGGCCGTCCAGCGCTCGCCAAATTCATGGCAGCCTCTCACTATGCATACAACGTGCTCAAGATGCCAGGCCCGATAAGTGTCATCTCTGTCCCTGGCGACAAGAAGGATGCTCTTATCTGCGCCGACAAGATCTACCGGGAAGCAGCAGCCGCAGCAGATCGCAAGTCACTTGCCGCTGAAGCTCCCGGGGGGAATAAGAAGACCAAGTTCGGCAAGACTTCTGATGCCCAATCCGGCAAGCGCACCTCTTCGGAGTGCTGCGCTACCGTCGAGGACGCACCATCGAGCTCCACCGGCAAGTGTAAGAAGGCAATGGCAGCTCCACCAGAGACCAAGAAGGTGTCCGCCAAGGAGGACGGCACTGGTGGTACCTTCAGCATCAGTGCCACTCTTGACCCTAAATAGGAAAGCGCGCTCGTTGCTTTCCTGCGGGCGAACGTCGACGTGTTTGCATGGCAACCGTCTGACATCCCCGGTGTTCCCAGGAAAGTAATCGAGCACCATCTTGCCGTCTGTCCTCATGCACGGCCCGTCAAGCAGAAAGTCAGGAAACAAGCAGTGGAGCGCCAAGAATTCATCGCAGAAGAAATCAAGAAACTGGAATTAGCAGGCCTTGTCAGAGGAGTGCTCCATCCTACGTGGTTGGCCAATCCTGTAGTCGTGCGTAAGGCAAACGGGAAATGGAGGCTTTGTATCGACTTTACCAATGTTATTAAAGCTTGTCCCAAAGACCCATTTCCCTTGCCGCGCATTGACCAGATTGTTGACTCCACGGCCGGATGTGACTTGCTTTCATTTCTTGACGCATACTCAGGATACCATCAGATCTTCATGGCAGAAGAGGATGAGAAGAAGACCGCATTCATCACTCCATGTGGCACATACTGTTTCGTACGGATGCCTTTCGGTTTAAAGAATGCTGGTTCAACATTTGCAAGGGTAGTCCATGACGCTTTTGAGCCACAAATACACAGAAATGTGGAAGCCTACATGGATGACATAGTGGTCAAGAGCAAGAACAAGGCAACCCTGATTCAAGATTTAGATGAAACCTTCACAAATCTGCACAAGATCAACCTCAAGCTTAATCCCGAGAAGTGTGTGTTTGGAGTCCCCTCCGGCAAGCTTCTCGGGTTCTTCGTGTCTCAGCGGGGAATCGAAGCCAATCCCGACAAGATCAAGGCCATTGAGCAGATTGAAGCACCAAAGCGCGTCAAGGATGTACGAAGACTTGCCGGTTGCGTGGGTGCTCTCAGCAGGTTTATCTCTAAGTCTACTGAGCGCGCCCTGCCATTTTTCAAAATATTGAAAAAGGCAGGTCCAATGAAATGGACTCCGGAAGCGGAGGCTGCGCTGCAGGACTTGAAGAGATACCTGTCCTCCACTCCAACACTTGTCGCACCTAAGCCACAAGAGAAGTTGCTGCTGTATATAGCGGCAACCAATCAAGTGGTTAGTGCTGCGTTAGTAGCAGAGAGGGAGGCGGATGATGAGCCAGCAACCACGGCAGATGCATCCAGCGACAAGCAGGGGGCTTCGCCGACAACCTCTGGTTCCGACAAGGGTGGATCTGCGCAGGCGCGTGAGGAGATGCAGAAAAAAATGGTGCAGCGCCCAGTTTACTTTGTCAGTTCCCTTCTGCAGGGGGCTAGGTCAAGGTACTCTGGTGTGCAGAAACTGCTTTTCGGCCTTCTCATGGCGTCGAGAAAGCTGCGCCATTACTTCCAAGCACATGAGATCACAGTTGTCACTCGCTTTCCGCTGAAGAGGATACTGCAGAATCCAGAAGCAACAGGCAGGATTGTCAAGTGGGCACTGGAACTGTCAAGCTTTGGCCTCAAGTTTGAGAGCACTTCAACTATCTTGAGCCGAGCATTGGCAGAATTCATAGCAGAGTGGACGCCAACACCAAATGAAGAAATTCCAGAAATGAGCATCCCCGTCAAGGAAGCAAGCAAAGAATGGCTCATGTACTTTGATGGTGCCTTCTCGCTGCAAGGCGCCGGTGCGGGCGTGCTACTTGTCGCACCCACCGGAGAGCACCTCAAGTACGTAGTCCAGATGCACTTTCCCAAGGAGCAAGCAACAAACAATACCGCAGAGTATGAAGGTTTGCTTGCCGGTCTCAGGATCGCGGCAGACCTTGGGATCAAGAAGCTCATTGTCAGGGGTGACTCGCAGCTTGTCGTCCGCCAAGTGAACAAGAATTATGAGAGTCCGTTGATGGAAGCCTACGTTGACGAAGTGAGAAAGTTAGAAGAACACTTTGACGGCCTACAGATGGAACATGTTCCGAGAGCTCAGAACGACATTGCCGATGGCCTGTCAAAGTGCGCCGCACTTAAGTTACATGTGGAACTAGGGATCTTTGTGCTCAAACTGACTCAACCGTCTATAACACCATCAACTGGACAGAGCAAGAAGAGGAAGTTGATTTCTGGTGACTATTTTTCGGCAGAGCTCCCCGAAGCCGCCGCCAAGAGGGTCCCCAAGGTCAACACCAAAGGTGCTGAGGAGCAGTCTGCTCCGGCAAGCCCTAGGGTTTGTTCCATTGAAGAAGACGCTCCCGACAAGTTTTGCTCCGGCAAGCTTGCCGGGGAACGTCAAGCTCCGGCTAAGCCGCAGGTTCTCGTCGTAGAAGCGGATGTTCCCGCAGCAGCATATATGCCTTTAGTCCTTGTTGTCGAGCCGCAAGCTCCAGCATGGGCACAGCAGATTGTCCGTTTCCTTCAGATAGGAGAACTTCCCGAAGAGCAAGAAGAAGCGGAAAGAGTAGCCCGGCAGTCAAGTATGTACCAGCTTGTCGACAACACACTGTACAGAAGAAGACTCAACGGTGTGAAATTGAAGTGTATTCCCTGGGAAGACGGACAAAAGCTGTTGGCGGAGATACATGGAGGCATATATGGTCACCACATTGGCGCAAGAGCACTTACCGGCAAAGCATTCCGGCAAGGTTTCTTTTGGCCGATAGCCCTCCAGGATGCAACTGCACAAGTAACCAAGTGTGAAGCGTGCCAGTTCCATTCCAAGCAGATACACCAGCCAGCTCAAGCTCTCCAGACGATCCCTTTATCCTGGCCATTTTCGGTCTGGGGGCTCGACATCCTCGGCCCCTTTCCCCGAGCTGTCGGGGGCTTTGAGTACTTGTACGTTGCAATCGACAAGTTCACAAAGTGGCCGGAAGTGGAAGCAGTGAGGAAGGTGACAGCACAGTCAGCAGTCAAGTTCTTCAGGTCGATTGTTTTCTGTTTCGGGGTCCCTAACAGGATCATCACCGACAACGGCACGCAATTCACGAGCCGCACCTTCATGCAGTACGTCCAAGATCTTGGCGCCAAGGTCTGCTTCGCTTCTGTTGCTCACCCGAGAAGCAACGGTCAAGCGAAGAGGGCAAATGCTGAAGTGCTGCGCGGGCTCAAGACCAGGACTTTCAACAGTCTGCACAAGTGCGGAAAGAACTGGCTCGAGGAGCTGCCGGTGGTTCTTTGGTCGATCAGGACGACGCCAAATCGAGCCACTGGCCAGACACCTTTCGCTCTAGTCTATGGAGCAGAGGCAGTTCTCCCCACGGAACTCGTATACGGGTCGCCTCGAGTGCTCGCTTATGATGAGCTTGAGCAAGAGTAGCTGCGACAAGATGACGTGCTGCTCCTTAAGGAAGACCATCTTCAGGCCGCTGTACAAGCTGCTCGATACCAGCAAGCTTTGCGCCGCTACCATAGCCGCAAAGTTAATGCCAGAAGTCTCGAGGAAGGCGACCTTGTTCTTCGGCGCGTTTAGTCCGCCAAGAATTCCAACAAGTTGACGCCGAAGTGGGGAGGCCCTTACCGGGTGAAACGAGTCACTAGGCCTGGCGCTGTCCGCCTTGAGACCGAAGATGGCATTCCAGTGAGCAACTCCTGGAACATTGAGCATCTTTGTAAGTTTTACCCGTAAGGCGCGGTTGCCGGAACCTGTTCCGGCAACCACCTTTGGTACAAGTCTTGCCGCTGTTGCATGTAATCCTTTGTACAAAGCCGGGCGCAGACCCCATGCATAAATAAAGCTCATGTGCTTCGCACATCTTGTCAATTTCATGCTTTCTATTTTTTGCATGTATTATCTGACACTTTGTGCAGCGCCTACCCCCGGTAAGCAATAACGAGCCGTAAGGCTCCATATCTTTATTTTCTCTTCTTTCTTTTTCTCAAAGAAAGGGAAGGTTCCCTCGCCCACAAGTTTGCCGGGGGGAAGGAGAAGATAATGATGTGGATCAGGCGTCGTTCAAGAAAGTTTCGCCTTACCGGGAAGCAAACGACAGAAAAGCTAAGTTGCCAAAGTTTGAGCAATCAGTTTTAACTTTTTTAAGTTATCTTCCTCGAATGACCGTGCTTTATATGGAAAACCTGTGCACGGAGGAGCCAACTCGCAGCTAGTTGCACCCCTATTTTGTTTCGAGTCCGCTCAACAACTTAAGTGTGCTGCGACAAGTTGCGACAAGGTTTCTTGTCGGTAGCGGCACCGCTAGCAGGCTGCTGACGTTCCGCACTCAGCGCTCGCGGCTAAGGTGCCTGCGCCGGCAAGTTCCCTAAAAGCGTAGGGCAAAAACATACAAAGGAAGGAATCAAGTAAAGGAAATAACATAGCAATCGATACCCAAAATAAAGTTATATTACAAGATAGCTTGTCGCAACTCTAATAGATTGTTCTCGTAACATGACCAGCGGCGACAAGAAAAGGAGAAAACGGGCGGCTAATCTACGCGATCGCCCTCAACCCTCTTGATCTCGCTCACCTTGTCCACAATGGGTGCGGCAAGGGCCTTGAGCGCTTCCAGATCAGCATCCGGCGACAGCTTCTTGAGGACATTGGTGAGGTTGAGGCCCGGGTTGCGGAAGGCCGCCTTCACCAACACCTTTTGAAAAACTCCCGCGTAGATCGTGCGCGACTCGTCGGCCAGCTGCTTTGGGATCCTTTCCCGGAGTCGCTGGAGGGCCGTCGCCACGCATTTGAAAAACAAGGTGAGCTTGGTGCTGGGTTGGAGGTTCTCATCGGAGGAGTACCCGAGATCCTCCATCCCCAGCTGCGCCAGCTCCCCGTCAATAACTGCGGCGATGTTCACGAGGCCCTCTGTCCAGAGTTCAACAGTCTCCCTAAAAGTGTTCTGGGTTTCGGCGGCCCTCATCAGCAGCGCTTCGTTGGCCTTGATCTCATCCTTCAAGGCCACCTCCTGCTCCTTGGCGCCGTCCAGCGTCTTGGTCAAAGTAGTTAGCTTCAACTCAAGGTCTGCATTGGAGTCCTTGGCGGCACTAAGCTCCTTGCCCTTCTCGGCGAGACTACCCTGTAGCTCGCCAAGGGTGTAGGCGTCCTTCTCGCGCTCATGCTTGAGCGCGGCAAGCTCTTCACCCCTCGCCTTGAGATCGGCCTCCAGCTGCGCCACCTTCGTCTCCAGCTCCTTCTTGGCGGCCTCGGCAGCTGCGGCAGCATCCTCTGCTTCCTTGAGAGCCCCGCCGAATGTTTGCTCGCGCGCGGCAAGCTCCTCCTCGTGGCTGTCGAGGTTGACCTTCCGCTGCGCCAACTCACCTTCCCGCGCAAACAGCTCCTCGGCGGCAAGCCGCTGTTGCTCTTCGGCTTCGGCCTTCTCGAGGAGGAAGGCTTTCCACGCCTCGACGAGTTGCGCCCGCTCCTCTGCAAGGTACCGGAGAGCTTCCTGGTTGCGACTCCGGAGCTCCTCCGCACGCGTCTCGATGTCCGCTCCCGCCTGCGTGACAAGCGCTTCCCGGGATTCCACCTTGGCTTGTCGGGCGCGGTAGAGCGACACCAGCTTGCGCAGCAGCTCCTCCTCCTCAGACTCGCCGCTGCTACTGCTCGGTGCGTCAACTAGCGTCAGCCCAACGGAGGCGAGCACCTCCCCATCAAAAGTTTCTCCTTCGACCGGCGCCCTGGAGCTTGAAGCCCAGGGGAGCTTGATGAAGACGCCATCCCCAGCCTTCAAGTAGGCACCGGGCTGGGGCTCCTCGGAGCCTGGCGCTGCGGTAGCGGCGGAGGGATCGGCGGTCGGCGTAGCACCTTGCGCTCCTGCGGCCTCAGGGTCGTCAGTGCGATCGCCGGTCCCCTCGCCAGCTTCCGCGGCGGCAGCTTTGGCGGCCTCTTCGCCGGTGGGATCATCAGCGCCGGCTTCTTCTTCGGTGGCGGCGGCGTCATCGGTATCGCCGCGCGCGTTCTCCTCGCCGCCGACCTCGATCTCCATCGGCTCCGTGGCAGATGGATCTGACAACCGGAGAAGGGAGAAAAGTCAAGCAAATATCCAAAAAGAAAATCAGAAGAAGAAGAACCCAAGGGAAGTTCTCAAGCGAGGGGGTTACCTGTACTGGGCTCCTCAGTCATGGGCACCACCACCGGGGGGTCGCTGGTGCTGTCCCTTGCCGGAGAACTCTCCCTTGCCGGAGATTTCTCCCTTGCCGGAGAACGCTCCCTTGCCGGGGAATCCTCCCTTGGCGGTGTAGTCGAAGCAGATGACATGTCGGGGGCGGCTTCCGGGCGCTCCTGGTGAGGCTGTTCTGCTCCTACACAAACAAATAATCAGGTGTCAGCAAAGAAAGAGCACCCATGCGCGCCTAACAGCGGGGAGTAAACCATATACTTACGCTGGGGGCTGCGCTGGGGAATGATTGCCGGGTCCGGCAAGGTGGTCTCGGGCGCGCCCCCTGCTGTCGCGGTGGGCTCGTCCTCGACGACAATCACCGGAGCCTTGGCTCTCTTCTCCGCTCTCTGGGCCAGGGTCCTGAAAAGGAATGAGTTCAGAGTAGAGCAAATCAGATACAAGACAAAAATAGCAAGAATTGAAGAACTACAAGTACAACGAAGAATCTTACTCCTCTTCTTCCTCGTCGGAGCTGAGCGCGGAGAGGTCGAAGTCCGGCCCACCTTCGGCGCGATGAGGTGGAGGAGTGGGTTCCCTTGACCGCTTGGAGGGGGCAGCGGCAGGAGCAGAAGCGGTGGTCCGGGAAGACCCCTCTTCAGTTGCCGCAGCGGCGTGAGGCGCTCCCGCGGCAACAGTGCTTGTCGCGGTGGAGTGTGTCACGCGGCGCGATGGCTGTTGACTCGTCTGCCGCCCTGCTACGTCCCCGGCCTTGCGGAGACGCCTTCTTGGTGGAGCTGGGGGCTGCGCTGAGGGCTCCGCTTGCGGCAAGCTGCCTGAAGATGGCGGGCCACTCGCACCCTCGGCAGGCTCGCTCGACTCGGCGTCAGGCCCGGCAAGCTCTTCCTCGCCGGCAAGCCACTCCCGCTCGGCAAGGCTTGCCTCCTCTGCTGCCTCTGCCTCCTCCACAGTGTATCCAAACTGGCCCGCGGCAGCGGCCGCCGCCGCCTCTTCCGCCCTAGTGGCGATGCGCTGCATCTCAGCATCAGTGGTGTCGCGGGTGAGGCTCTTCTGTTCGTCGGAGCGGACCGCCACCTCCACCAAGCCGTCAAAGAACGCCTGCACGACATCGTCTGCAGGCTCTTGCCAAGTTGGGACAATTCCATGAGAATCGCACAACGGCATCATTGCACGGATGCGGTCGAGCGAGGAATTGTTGCACAGCGGAACGACGCCCTTCGGCAACCTAAACCATTCGGGATGTTGAGGGTCGTGTTTAAACAGCTCCTTGAGCATCGCGTCCAATTCCAGGACGGTGAAGTTGAAGTTGAGGCCCGGGCGCAGCCTCATGATGTCCGCCGCACCCCCGAACTCCCAGGTGGGTCTCCTCCTGTCTTGCAGGGGGGCGATGCGGCGGCGAAGAAAATCTGCGCCTACAGCGCCTACAGTGAGCCCGGCAAGCCTGAGGCGCAAGATCCGGGTGACGGCAATCTTCAGCCTATCGTCTTCCAGGGCCATACTGCTCCAATCGTTGCCGCGCACTACTGGGGCTTGGCGCTGGGCGGTAAATGGCTGCGGGTTCTCCTCGACAATCCGGCTCCAGTCTGCTCTCCACTCCTCCCATTTGCTGCGGAGCTCCCCCTCCAAATAAGCTTCCTTCTTGCCGGCTCTCGAGATCCAGGCGATCCCGCCGGATAAAGGCTCTCCTCTCTCGACCCGGGGCATAAAGAAGTGGAGGAAAAGAGCTACGTTTGGGTGGACTCCGACAAAGTTTTCGCAGAGATGCGCAAAAACTGCCATGGTCAGAACAGCATTGGGGGTGAAGTCAAGGAGGTGTAACCCGTAGGTGTTCATGATATCGCAGAAGAATTCAGAGAAGGGCGGGCAGAGCCCGCAGTAGAAGAACAGCGGGAAGAAGGGATATCCATTCGGAGCCCGTTCAGAAGCGGCGGCGGAGAGTACCTTCGTGCGCGGATGCGCTCGTGTCTCCGTCGACCAGAAGAGGTAGTAGTACTCCCTCAGCTCCTTCGCGGCGAGCTCGGGGAGGAAGGTTGCCCGCTCCTTTCGCAGCGCCTCGAGCCGCAGTGCCTCGGCCGACTTCACGGCCTTCCCGGCTTTCGGAGCCATGGCGGAGGTGGTGGGGGAGATCGACGGCGTTGGTGGCACCAGTGGCGATGGGGGGCGGAGCGCTGCTCTCTTTCGGCTTTGGAAGAAG
>NC_041383.1:800293815-800348098 GCF_002162155.2 Triticum dicoccoides | reverse complement strand
GGGGGGGGGGAGCGGCGGAGATTTCTGAGATTGGAACAGCAACTGGCGAGATGGGGGAACTGCCCCTGTTTCCCCTGCTTATAAAGGGGGAGGGGGTGGACGTTCCGCTTTTCCGAATAAAGAAACCACCCACGATCTCTCCCACGACGCCGCATTCGACGTGTGCCGTTAAGGGAAGGCGCGGTGGATACGGAGTGGGATATGGCGTAACCCAGGCCGCATGTGCCCGTGCCCTGTTTTGGGCCTGGCCCAACAGCGCTCGGCACCGTGTGTGGCCCAGGCCCGGGGGCTCCTGTCGGTGTACTAGAGTAGGGGTACCCTAGTATCCCGAACTTGTGCACGGGCAGTCGCAGCACCCCGCGGCAAGGCTTGCCGGGTGACCGCCAAGGTCCTCCGTGGTTCCTTTGGAGCCATTCAAGAACAAAGTGTTCAGGCCAAGGAGACAAGGCCCCGGCAAGAGGAGCTTGCCGGGAAGGCCAACCAAGGCATCTCAAGGAACTTGCCGCGATGCGCCGCGCGTCCCGGCAAGGCCCGGTGAGCGACAAGCTTCTGGACGCGACAAGACAACGACCGCGGCAAGGCGCTTGCCGCGGCAAGCTACCACTCTGTACCCACGCTCCAGCACATCCACCAACGTGTCGCCCTGGGACCGTTCCAGGCGCGCGTGGCGAGAGGCTGTGCAGCCAGCGGTGCGAGGTGGCAAGCGACGCTGACAAGATTGCCATCGTGGCGAGCGGTGGTGCCCCTGATGGTCCTTTTCTTGCACTGTTTGGGCGACACAGACGGGCATTTAATGCCTTTGTCCCCTGCCATCAGGGTTAGGTATGATAAAGTATACAAGTAGTTGTACCAACCACAAATTCTTTTCCATTTTTACCCTTGCCTACGTTGCCACCTGTCGGTGACCCCTTGAGCATATAAAAGGAGGCCCATGCGCAATGTAGAGGGGGGTTCGACACCAGAAAACACTCACGCTCGGTCTCGTTAGCAGCTAGTGTGTACTGTAGCACTCAGCGCTCCCGAGCAAGAACTCAATACAATCAGACATGCAACAGTAGGAGTATTATCTCTCCGGAGAGCTCCGAAGCTGGGTAAATCGCTCGTGTGCTTCGCCTCGATCCGCTCTTCGTGCGACCTCTGCCCCCCGCCGAACCGAAAGGGGCCCGGTCCGCCGGTCCCATAGGTGTTCGTGTGTTAGTAGCCTTCCCCGATAGCAATCGATAACTAGACCGGTAATCATTATTGCAATTTTATTTGAGGGAGAGGCATAAGCTAACATACTTTCTCTACTTGGATCATATGCACTTATGATTGGAACTCTAGCAAGAATCCGCAACTACTAAAGATTCATTAAGGTAAAAACCCAACCATAGCATTAAAGCATCAACTCCCCTTTATCCCATACGCAACAATCCCTCTTACTCGGGTTTGTGTTTCAGTCACTCACCAACCCACTATAAGCGAATCATGAACGTATTGCAACACCCTACAGTGGGAATCCCTCATGCTTGCGCGACACGAAGGGCACCATAGGACAGCACCAATAATAAAACATACAACTCAAACCAATCATGATCATCAAATAGCCATTAGGACAAAACAGATCTACTCAAACATCATAGGATAGCCATACATCATTGGGAAATAATATATAGCATTGAGCACCATGTTTAAGTAGAGATTACAGCGGGTAATAGAGAGGTTACACCGTTGCATAGAGGGGGGAAGAGTTGGTGGAGATGTTGCTGAAGATGGCGGAGGTGTTGGTGAAGATCGCGGTGATGATGATGGCCCCCGGCGGCGTTCCGGCGCCACCGGAAGCGAGGGGGAGAGAGCCCCCCTCCTTCTTCTTCTTCCTTGACCTCCTCCCTAGATGGGATGAGGGTTTCCCCTCTTTTCCTTGGCTCCCATGGCTTGGGAGGGGCGAGAGCTCCTCCGAGATTGGATCTATCTCTCTGTTTCTGCGTTCTCTGCGTTGGTAGATTCTACCCCTTCACCGTTTCCTTTATATCTGGAGATCCATAACTCCGATTGGGGTGAATCTTTCTCCCAGATCTTCGTCATAAAATTATCTTTCTTGCGCCAGAAGGAGAGCATCAACCGCCTTACGGGTGGACCACGAGGGTCAGGGGCGCGCCTGGGGGGTGGGGGGGGGGGGTAGGGCGCGCCCCCTACCTTGTTCCCACCTCGGATACCGTTTCGCGTTGATTTTACTTCCAGAAAATCATAAATATTCCAAAAAAAATCTCCGTCCGTTTTTTTCCCGTTTGGACTCCGTTTGATATTGGGTTTCTGCGAAACAAAAAACATGCAACAGACAGGAACTGGCACTGGCACTGGATCAATATGTTAGTCCCAAAAATAATATAAAAAGTTGCCAAAAAGTATATGAAAGTGAATAATATTGGCATGGAACAATCAAAAATTATAGATACGACGGAGACGTATCAGCATCCCCAAGCTTAATTCCTGCTCGTCCTCGAGTAGGTAAATGATAAAAAAGAATAATTTTTGATGTGGAATGCTACCTAGCATAATCTTGATCATATGTCTAATCATGGCGTGAATATTAAGACACCAGTGATTCAAAGCAATAGTCTATCATTTGACATAAAAACAATAATACTTTGAGCGTACCAATAAAGCAATCATGTCTTTTCAAAACAACAAGGCAAAAGCAAGCTTATCCCTACAAAATCATACAGTTTGGCCATGCTTCATTTTCGTCACACATAATGCCCCCATCATGCACAACCCTGATGACGAGCCGAGCAATTGGTTCATACTTTTTAACGCGCTTCAGCTTTTTCAACCCTCACGCAATACATGAGCGCAAGCCATGGATATAGCACTATAGGTGGAATAGAATATAATGATGGAGGTTATGTGGAGAAGACAAAGAAGGAGAAATTCTCACATCAACTAGGCGTATCAACGGGCTATGGAGATGCTCATTAATAGATATCAATGTGAGGATTAGGGATTGCCATGCAACGGATGCACTAAGAGCTATAAGTGTATGAAATCTCAAACTGAAACTAAGTGGGTGTGCATCCAACTTGCTTGCTCATGAAGACCTCGGGCATTTGAGGAAGCCCATCATCGGAATATACAAGCCAAGTTCTATAATGAAAATTCCCACTAGTATATGAAAGTGAAAGCATAGGAGGCTCTCTCTATGAAGAACATGGTGCTACTCTGAAGCACAAGTGTGGTAAAAGGATAGTAACATTGCCCCTTCTCTCTTTTTCTCTCATTTTTTTTATTTTCTTTTTTTTCTTTTTTTCTTTTTTTGGTGGGCTTCTTTGGCCTCTTTTTTTTATTTGGGCTTCTTTGGCTTCTTTTGTTTTTCATAAAGTCCAGAGTCTCATCCCGACTTGTGGGGGAATCATTGTCTCCATCATCCTTTCCTCACTGGGGCAATGCTCTAATAATGATGAATATCACACTTTTATTTACTTACAACTCAATATCTAGAACAAAGATATGACTCTATATGAATGCTTCCGGCGGTGTACCGGGATGTGCAATGATCTAGCATAGCGATGACATCAAAAAACGGACAAGCCATGAAAGCATCATGCTAGCTATCTTATGATCATGCAAAGCAATATGACAATGAATGCTCAAGTCATGTAGATGATGATGATGGAAGTTGCATGGCAATATATCTCGGAATGGCTATGGAAATGCCATGATAGGTAGGTATGGTGGCTGTTTTGAGGAAGATATAATGAGGCTTATGTGTGATAGAGCGTATCGTATCACGGGGTTTGGATGCACCGGCGAAGTTTGCACCAACTCTCGAGGTGAGAAAGGGCAATGCACGGTACCGAAGAGGCTAGCAATGATGGAAAGGTGATAGTGCGTATAATCCATGGACTCACATTAGTCATAAAGAACTCATATACTTATTACAAAAGTTTATTAGCCCTCGAAGCAAAGTACTACTACGCATGCCCCTAGGGGGATAGATTGGTAGGAAAAGACCATCGCTCGTCCCCGACTGCCACTCATAAGGAAGACAATCAAAGAAACACCCCATGCTTCAAATTTGTCACACAACGGTTACCATACGTGCATGCTACGGGACTTGCAAACCTCAACACAAGTGTCTCTACAATCCACAACCACCCACTAGCATAACTCTAATATCACCATCTTTATATCGCAAAACTATTGCAAGGAATCAAACATATCATATTTAGCGATCTACAAGTTTATGTAGGATTTTATGACTAACCATGTGAATGACCAATTCCTGTCATCTCTCTAAATGGATATAAGTGAAGAAAGAGAGTATAATTCTTTCTACAAAAGATATGCCCATGCTCTAACAAGTATAAGTGAGGCAAAGAGCATTCTACAAATGGCGGTTGTCTATAAGAAGAGAAACAGGCAATCCAGACTTCAAATGATATAAGTGAAGCACATGAAGCATTCTATAAAGCCATACTCAAAAGATTTAAGTGAAGTGCAATGAGCATTCTATAAATCAACGAAGGACTATCTCATACCAGCATGGTGCAAAAAAGAAAAAAGAAAAACCTAATTGCAAAAGACGCTCCAAGACTTGCACATAATGCATAAACGAAACGAATACGAAAACATACCGATACTTGTTGAAGAAAGAGGGGATGCCTCCCCAGCATCCCCAAGCTTAGACGCTTGATTCTTCTTGAATATTTACTTGGGGTGCCTCGGGCATCCCCAAGCTTGATATCTTGCCTCTCTTCCTTCTTCTCACATCGAAACATCTTCGATTAGATACTACATCCACACAAAACTTCAACAGAAAACTCGGTAAGATCCGTTAGTATAATAAAGCAAATCACCACTCTAAGTACTGTTGCAAACCAATTCATATTTTGTTTTTGCATTGTGTCTACTGTAATATAGCTTTTCCATGGCTTAATCCACTGATATAAATTGATAGATTCATCAAAACAAGCAAACTATGCATCAAAAACAGAATCTGTGAAAAACAGAACAGTCTGTAGCAATCTGAACATCCACCATACTTCTGGTACCCCAAAAACTCTACCAAAATTAGGAAACATAAACAAGTTGTATAGAAAGACAGTGCAAAAGGAATCAGAACCAATTCACGTTTCAGTTAAAAATGTAAAATCACACACTACAGCCAAAGTTTCTGTCCTGCACCGTACAAACCAACAAGCATTGTACACATCCTAAAGGCAAACCTTGGCACATTATTTTTATAATACAATGGAATTATACAAGGGGATAATTATTTTTGTTGAAAAGTTTCTGTAATCAAGATTCACAAAGTTTCCGTGAGCATGAACAAAGTCCAAGGCTAGCTCCCACTTCAACAATGCTTGTCTTTCTCACTTTCACTTTCCTTTTTGAAAAGTTTTTGGTTTCCCCTCTTTATTTTTTTGCTTTTAAACTAAATAAAAGCACTCAACAGAAATAAATGACTCTCTAAAACTTCCAGGTTGTCTCCCTGGCAGCGCTTTCTTTAAAGCCATTAAGCTAGGCATTTAGTGCTCAAGTAATGAATCCACCCGGATCCCAAGGTATATCAAAGCCAATTTTAATTAATAATGATTTGTAATTTGGTAGTGAGCACAAAGTAACATAAATCATGTAATGACGAAGTCTAACTCTCTTCCTATGCATCGGCATGTCATAAAAGAACAATTCATGCACACATAATAAAGGCCAATGCACAGTATAAGCAATTTCTTGCAATTCTATCGTGTTGGAAACATAGAGAGGTGGAGACATAGTTCCTCTCTCATAATAATTGCAAGTAGGAGCAGCAAGCACATGCATATTATATTCATCAACATCATCATGTGAAACGGTAAAAGGCAACCCATCAATATAATCCTTAATAAGGGCAAACTTCTCCGATATAGTATAATCGGGAGAATTCAAAAAGATAATAGGACTATCATGCGTGGGTGTAATAGCAACAATTTCATGTTTAACATAAGGAACTATAGCAAGTTCATCTCCATAAGCATAATTCATATTGGCATCTTGGCCACAAGCATCATCAAAAAGGGATATTTCAAGATAATCAATGGGATCATAATAGTCATCATAGCAATCATCATGGCAATCATCATAGCAACCATCCTTCGGTAAGCACGAAGGGGAATTAAACAATGTATGAGTTGAAGAGTTACTCTCATTAGAAGGTGGGCACGGGAAGCTAATCTGCTCCTCCTCCTTTTGTTCTTCGCTCTCCTCATCATCTTTTTCATCCAATGAGCTCACAGTTTCATCAATTTCTTCTTCCATAGCTTCCTGCAAAATATTAGTATCTTCTTGGACAGCGGAGACTTTCTCAATAAATGCATTAATATAGTAATTGTATTTATAATTTTCATAGCAATATCTAAGTATAGCAAGATTTTCAGGCCTATAAACATCATCATCTAAAGCTTCATACTTTTCAAACAAAGCTTCAATTTCATAAGCACCCTTAAAAGCAACAAATTCTTCTATTTGTTCCACATCATAGTAATCATATATACCATTAGCATAAGAAGCTAAGGTTTCATTAGCATTAAATTTGCATGAAAAGGGAAGGTGTGGAGCCTCCATCCTAGAGCAACAAGTAACATCATATCTCAAGCATAGAGCCTAGGCATACCAACGCAACATAATAAATTGATCCCATAATAGTTTCCCTTTTTGTGTCGAGCGATAATCCCTAAAGTATTCACGTTGATCCAATGTGTCTCCCATTATAAAGTTGAATGGGGTTTTCTCAGGATTATCAAAGTAGTATATAATATTTCTCGCATAATGAGAATCGAGGGATTTAGGAGTTACCCCATCTTCATGAGTATCAAGTACGGCTAATTTTTTTGGTATTTTGCGTTCCATATCCATAACTAAAGATAGAGAACTACTAAGAACAGCAAACAAAAATTACTCAGTGATAAAGCAAACAAGCACACACGAGAATATTCACCCCACGCTATGACTCCCCGGCAACGGCGCCGGAAAAAGGTCTTGATAACCCACAAGTATAGGGGATCACAACAGTTTTCGATAAGTAAGAGTGTCGAACCCAACGAGGAGCTAAAGGTAGAATAAATGTTCCCTCAAGTTCTATCGACCACCGATACAACTCTACGTACGCTTGACGTTCGCTTTACCTAGAACAAGTATGAAACTAGAAGTACTTTGTAGGTGTGATAGGATAGGTTCTGCAAGATAATAAAGAGCACGTAAATAAAGACTAGGGGCTATTTAGATAAATACACAACTAAATTAGTAAAAGTAAAGAGCTTGTTGTCACGAGAAAGTTATTTGTCCCTAGGCAATCGATAACTAGACCGGTAATCATTATTGCAATTTTATTTGAGGGAGAGGCATAAGCTAACATATTTTCTCTACTTGGATCATATGCACTTATGATTGGAACTCTAGCAAGCATCCGCAACTACTAAAGATTCATTAAGGTAAAAACCCAACCATAGCATTAAAGCATCAAGTCCCCTTTATCCCATACGCAACAATCCCTCTTACTCGGGTTTGTGTTCCAGTCACTCACCAACCCACTATAAGCGAATCATGAACGTATTGCAACAACCTACAGTGGGAATCCCTCATGCTTGCGCGACACGGAGGGCACCATAGGACAGCACCAATAATAAAACATACAACTCAAACCAATCACGATCATCAAATAGCCATTAGGACAAAACAGATCTACTCAAACATCATAGGATAGCCATACATCATTGGGAAATAATATATAGCGTTGAGCACCATGTTTAAGTAGAGATTACAGCGGGTAAGAGAGAGGTTACACTGCTGCATAGAGGGGGGAAGAGTTGGTGGAGATGTTGGTGAAGATGGCGGAGGTGTTGGTGAAGATCGCGGTGATGATGATGGCCCCCGGCGGCGTTCCGGCGCCACCGGAAGCGAGGGGGAGAGAGCCCCCCTCCTTATTCTCCTTCCTTGGCCTCCTCCCTAGACGGGAGGAGGGTTTCCCCTCTGTTCCTTGGCTCCCATGGCTTGGGAGGGGCGAGAGCCCCTCCGAGATTGGATCTATCTCTCTGTTTCTGCGTTCTCTGCGTTGGCAGATTCTACCCCTTCACCGTTTCCTTTATATCTGGAGATCCGTAACTCCGATTGGGGTGAATCTTTTGCCCAGATCTTCGTCATAAAATTATCTTTCTTGCGCCAGAAGGAGAGCATCAGCCGCCTTACGGGTGGACCACGAGGATCAGGGGCACGCTTGGGGGGTAGGGCGCGCCCCTACCTCATGCCCACCTCGGATACCGTTTCGCGTTGAGTTTACTTCCAGAAAATCATAAATATTCCAAAAAATATCTCCGTCCGTTTTTCCCGTTTGGACCGTTTGATATTGGGTTTCTGCGAAACAAAAAACATGCAACAGACAGGAACTGGCACTGGCACTGGATCAATATGTTAGTACCAAAAATAATATAAAAAGTTGCCAAAAAGTATATGAAAGTGAATAATATTGGCATGGAACAATAAAAAATTATAGATACAACGGAGACGTATCAGTCACTGAACCCGCAAGTTGATCACCAAAACAGACATCAAGTGGATCATGTGAATATCCGATTGTCACCATAGATAAGCACATGCAAGACATACATCAAGTGTCCTCAAATTCTTAAAGACTCAATCCGATAAGATAACTTCAAAGGGAGAACTCAATCCATTACAAGAGAGTAGAGGGGGAACAACATCTTAAGATCCAACTATAATAGCAAAGCTCGCGATACATCAAGATCGTGCCGAATCAAGAACACAAGAGAGAGAGAGAGATCAAACACATAGCTACTGGTACATACCCTCAGCCTCGAGGGTGAACTACTCCCTCCTCGTCATGGAGAGCACTGGGATGATGAAGATGGGCACCGATGAGGGATCCCCCCTCTGGCAGGGTGCCGGAACAGGGCCCCGATTGGTTTTAGGTGGATACAGAGGCTTGCGGCGGCGGAACTCCCGATCTATTCTGTTCTCTAATGTTTGTAGGGTATATGGACATATATAGGCGAAAGAAGTCGGTAAGGGGAGCCACGAGGGGTAAACGAGGGTGGGGGGGGGGGGCACGCCCAGGGGGGCAGGTGTCGGTGTCAAAACCGGCGGATCTCGCGTAGGGAGTCCCGATCTGTGCGTCAAGGCTGATGGTAACAGAAAGCAAGGGACACAGATGTTTACCCAGGTTCGGGCCCTCTCGATGGAGGTAAAACCCTACTTCCTGCTTGATTAATATTGAAGATATGGGTAGTACAAGAGTAGATCTACCACGAGATTGTAGAGGCTAAACCCTAGAGCTAGCCTATGATGGTATGATTGTAATTGTGATCGGCCTTCTAAGGACCAACCTCTCCGGTATAGACACCGGAGAGGGCTAGGGTTTACATCGAGTCGGTTATAAGGAAGGAAACACAATATCTGGATCGCCAAGCTTGTCTTCCACGCAAAGGAGAGTCCCATCCGGACGTTTTGAGTCTTGTATCTTCACGCTTCAATAGTCCGGACATTGTACACAGTCCGGCTGTCCGGATACCACCTAATCCAGGACTTCCTCAGTAGCCCCTGAACCAGGCTTCAACGATGATGAGTCCAGCGCGCAGTATTGTCTTCGACATTGCAAGGCGGGTTCCTTTTCCGAATACTCCAAAGTACCTGTTACGACGAATAGTGTCCGGCCTCCAATCAGTGTTGCGCTCCTCGGCTTCAGTGCCTCAACAATGACCACCTCCACGTGTCAAGCGAATGCGAGGAGCCGGGGCATTTTTGCATTTGACACCCTCAATCCTCCGGGCTGACCGCCTATTTGAAGGGACGGGGATTCTCAAATCCAAACCTCACTCTCCCTTCCTGAGCTAGCATCCCGTAGAGCGCTCCGCAAAAAACCATTCCAACATGGCCAGTCGTCGCAACTCTTCTGCTTGCCCTCCTCGCTCTAAGTCGGGGGATTGGGGAGAGTGTTCAGTTCCTCATAGTGGTTTGATAAAGTTACAAACCCAAGTGTTTCTTCCACCAGCGTTCATGGTCCCCGTCCGAGCCGGGATAGCTACTTATGATGGAGGGGAGCAAGCGGAGGGATCCCCAAACCCATCTCCAGAGGAGCGCGTATGCCTCATCCCGCATCTGCTAAGGGGCGTCGGGTTTCCTATCCACCCATTTCTTCGCGGGCTCCTGGAGTTCTACGGCCTCCAGTTGCACAACCTCACCCCTGCCTCCATTCTGCACATAGCGGGGTACATCGCACTTTGTGAGCTGTTTTTAGGCTGCGAACCTCACTTCGGTTTATGGAGGAAGATGTTCTGCCTTGTTCCCCGCGCCCAGGGAGAATCCCTGTGCCAAGTGGGCGGGGCCAAAGTATGGCGCATCGCTGAGACCGGATACCTGTCCGGCACTCCCGAGAAGGCACCAGAAAACTGGCCTTCAGAATGGTTCTACATTGATGATGTTCCCCTTCCGGATCCAGTCCGGATAGGTCTCCCCCAGTTCAGTAACGCCCCGCCGAAGGCACGCCTAAGCTGGCGCCCCCGGGGCCCTCAAGAAGAGGATACGAGGGAAATACACTTCCTGATGAGCAGGATAAAGTTACTGGCCAAATCCGGACTAACGGTAGTCGAGGTCATGGCGATATGCATAAGGCGAGGAGTGCAACCGCTTCAATATCGGGGGAAGCCCATGTGGTATTTCAACGGGGAAGACGACGCCATCCACTGTGGTCGTAAGGGTCCGGACTCCGCCACTGCTTTGGCAAGGATATTGTTCGATTTATACAAAGGGGAAGAGGAGGAATTCCTTCGCATTAAAACGCGGGACGGATTCTCCATGTACAACCCCCAGAGTGGGTAAGTTGCCATTATTTTCCCTACTTCGCTTACTTTGGCGTCCTTCTGCTAAGATTACTTGCGTCAATGCTTCCGAGCAGGAACTAAGGAGGGCCGTAGAAGGAATCTTCACCCCTTCCCCGCAACCAGAGGACCCCGGAAGGGCCCTAGATCCGGGACGCAAGAAGATCCGGATATCACTGTGGAGCTTGTCAACGGGGTATTTTATCAAGCGAGCTGGGATGGCGCCTTAGTGGCCATTACGGCCGACTATCCCGGACTGCTCCCTGTGTCGTGTGTAAGCGGAACTAAAAAACCCTATCCTCCGAAAAGGACTCACCTTAGGTACTATGATTTACCCTTGAGGCGTCGTGTTGTTTGCAGAGACGACGGTCGGAGCGAGGGGCCGAGCCCCTAAGGACTCGTCAACCCCGGGCGTCCGGATCGGGCAGGCTCAAGAGGAAGGCGGTGAGGGTTGACACACCGCTGCAGAGGTAAAATAATAACCTGTCCTGCGGTTATAGAATTTGAAATATGACAACGCCCTTTGTGTCTGGCAGGAAGAGGAACAGCCGGACTATATCCGGGGATCCCGCCAATCACGCCTCCACCAGCCAGGTTCCAGAACCGACTTCGAGGGCGGAGGCGGACACGGGGCCAGTACCGCATAGTTCCCCGACGGAGGATGCGGATATGTGTTCGACCACGAACTCCGAAGTGGAGAGCGCCATGAATCACCGGCGCCGGAGGGCCGTGCTTCGGAACAACATCTTTTCCGAAGAGGCTTTTAATGCCTTCAGTTCGGCGGATGCATACGTCCGAGCGGCTTGAGGCGGGCTTGCCCAAGCGATGAACTAGTATACCAAAGATATACGGGTAAGAATTTTTGATAAGTATGTATAGCAGTAGCCCCTGAGACTTGGAATAGTTGGGACAACTGTTTGAAGGATCAATAAACGCACAGGTCCTTGTGGACAAGAATGAACAATTGGCTCGGGAGCTGGAGGCATGTAAGGCCCAGCTGATGGACGCGGTTGCCCAGTTAGAGGAATCCCAGAAGGCCCCCTCTGGTAATATTTGTCTCAATTGTACGCATATGTACCAGTTAGTAAATGGCTGGTGTGATTAGTCTAACAGAAAATTCTACAGACAATCCCGGAGTGAATCCGGAGGGCGTAACAGATGACGACTCGCATCTCAAAAGGCAGCTAAAGGCTGGCGAGCGCATCCTTACGCAAGTGACGGAAGAGAAGAACAAGCTACAAGATGCCAATATTCGGCTGGACGTGGAATTAAAGGACGTCCGCGCTCAACTGGCGGACTCCTTGAAGGAGAACAAAAGGCTTCGGCGCGGCATTTATGGTAAGTGCTCAAACGAACTGTATGATAGTTCGGCGGGGAAGTATTTTGAAAGAATTTGTCTTGCAGGAATGTTAACGGGTCGCCCTGAAGAGGAGATGCCCTCATCTGCAAGTGATTTGCTGCAAGAACTTTCACAGTTGCACGAGCGCGCTCTGGGGGTGATGCACGGCGTTGCTCAGTCCTTGTGGCCATCAAGCCTCCTGCCGAATGGCATGGGGGAGCTTGCGAGCCTGCTTCAAGGAGCTTGGCGACGATTCCGTCTGTGGAAGATATCAGCATGCTAGCAAGGTGCAAGAGAAGCCTGGGCGATGGTGAAGACACTCTACACCAAGCTGGACCCGAACCATATGGACGAAGTAGGACCGGCGGGGCCCGATGGGCAAGAAATTCCCATGAGTCTGGTATATGACTAGGTAGCGTTAGCCGCTAAGTATTCTCAACAGGATTGTAGGCTAGATAGCCTGTTAGATGGTATAGAGGAGGAATATAGTCAGTCCCAGTGACTGTGTAATTTAATTGGCATAAGTAGCCCCTAGTCGGATTAAAATCATTTGTCATGGCAGACCTTTTCGCTTCAGCCCCCGGATCCGACAGTCCGGGGTGTGTCCGAATACCCGCTCAGTTATACAAAAACTGGGGTATGCGTGGAGACCAGGCGTAGGGGTCATAAGTGCTTGAACAGACAAGTACCCAACTAGTTATGTTATATTACATGGATAGTAAGAAACATCTTCCAGGGAGAATAGTTCCGTTAGGGGTTCCTTTCCCTGGGTATGCATGCGTCGATGCACATGTCCGGACTGCGAACGATGGAGCAGGATACAAAACTTCTGGGTTTTTTGTTGTAACCAACGAATACATCCTATGTTCACCGATCGAATATTCTCTTAAGGAAACTAGCTTTTGGCTTCACCCAGTCTGAGGTACACATCCGGCTGAACCGGCAGTAACAATCGCAGAGGTGCTCCCCTTATGCCCTAGCCGAATTAACGGGAATGTAGGGCATAAACACAAGAGCCAGACAACCCAGCTTGGCCACATCTTAAGTCATATCGATGCATATAATGGTGAAGAAAAGGCACATATGGAAAAGAACACATATGCGATGGGCAAAAAGCCATTTAAAGTAATTATGTTTAGCTTCCGAATAGGAAGCCCCCAGGTATAGCTTACACACATAGTACAGCCGGAGTGATCCGGGAGTCCGCACTGTATTGAATACTTTGTGTGAAGAGCAAAAGGGTCGAGAAAGGAGAAAAAGGGGGTGGAGCATAATTAAAAAGGAGGGGTAAGGAGACGAACACTGAGTTCGGCGTTAGGCGTAGAATCTCCGGAGTCTGGCCACGTTCCATGGGTTCGGCTCGAGTCTGTTATCGGATGCATTACGTAAATGGTACGCTCCTCCAGTGAGAACTTTGTCAATGACGAAGGGACCTTCCCACTTGGGTTTGAGTTTGTCCTCCTTCTCCGGTAGGCGTAGAACAAGCTCGCCTATATTGTAAGTTTTGGCCCGTACTTCTCTGCTTTGATATCGTCGAGCCTGCAGCTGATAGAATGCAGAACGGGCTTTTGCAATATCGCGCTCCTCCTCCAGGGCATCCAAGTTATCCTGCCGATCTAACTCGGCTTCCTTCTCTTCGTACATGCGTATGCGTGGCGAATCATGTATTATGTCGCAGGGTAGTACTGCTTCCGCACCGTACACCATAAAAAATGGTGTATATCCGGTGGTGCGATTCGGTGTGGTCCGCAGCCCCCAGAGTATGGAGTTGAGCTCCTCTACCCAGTGCGTATCCGATTCTGTTAAAGATCGCACTAGTCTGGGTTTGATGCCGCTCATGATGAGACTGTTTGCCTGTTCGACCTGGCCGTTTGTTTGGGGGCGGTAGACGGAAGCGTAGTCGAGCTTAATGCCCATCTTGCCGCACCAAGTTTTCACTTCCCCGGCTGTGAAATTTGAGCCATTATCAGTGATGATGCTATGGGGGACACCGTATCGGTGTACAACCCCGGATATGAAGTCTATTACAGGTCCGGATTCGGCCGTTTTAACTGGTTTGGCTTCTATCCATTTTGTGAACTTGTCCACCATGACCAATAAGTATTTTTTCTTGTGGCTTCCCCCTTTAAGGGGTCCGACCATATCCAGCCCCCAAACCGCGAAGGGCCAAGTTATGGGGATTGTTTGGAGAGCGGTAGGGGGCATATGACTCTGATTGGCGAAGAGCTGGCAACCGACACAATGTTGGACACGGTCCTGTGCGCCTGCTCGGGCCGTCGACCAGTAGAAGCCTGTATAGAAGGCCTTGCTGACTAGCGCTCGAGCCGCGACATGGTGTCCACCCAATCCAGCATGGATTTCAGCCAAGAGTTGCCGCCCTTCCTCTCCGGAGATGCACCTTTGTTGCACTCCGGTCGCGCTTTTCTTATAGAGTTCCCCTTCGTGGACCTTGTAAGCGTTAGAACGCCGAACTATGCAGCGTGCTTCATTTTGGTCTTCGGGGAGCTCCTGCCTATTTAGGTAGGCCAAGAAAGGCTCAGTCCACGGGGCAATTCCGAAGATGTTATTTCGGAGGCAGAGCCTCTGATTGTGTCTGATGGTTCAGAATCTGGGGGTGTGTTCGGATCCGTGCTGGTATTGCCGGACTCCCCTTCCCATACTACGGACGGCTTGAACAGCCTTTCCAGGAATATGTTAGGTGGGACAGGGTCGTGTTTGGCGCCGATGCGGGCGAGGACGTCCGCCGCTTGATTGTTTTCTCGAGCCACATGGTGAAATTCGAGCCCCTCGAACCGAGCTGACATTTTGAGGACGGCATTGCGGTAGGCCGCCATTTTCGGATCCTTGGCGTCAAAGTGTCCGTTTATTTGTCATATTGCAAGGTTTGAATTCCTGCGCACTTCTAGGCATTGGATGCCCATAGAGACTGCCATCCGAAGACCGTGCAACAGCACCTCGTATTCGGCTGCATTGTTAGAGTGTGTGTATAGTATTTGAAGGACATACTGGACCGTGTCTCCGGTGGGAGACGTCAGGACTACCCCTGCTCCCAATCCGGCCAGCATTTTGGAGCCGTCGAAGTGCATGATCCAGTTGGAGTACGCGCCGTACTCTTTAGGGAGTTCGGCTTCTATCCATTTGGCAACAAAGTCAGCCAGTACTTGCGACTTAATGGCTCGCCGTGGTTTGTATATTATGTCGAATGAAAGGAGCTCGATAGCCCATTTAGCAATCCGGCCCGTAGCGTCGCGGTTATTAATTATGTCATTGAGTGGTACTTCGGAGGCCACCGTAATCGAACACTCTTGAAAGTAGTGTCGCAGCTTCCAGGATGCCATGAAGACCGCGTATGCTATTTTTTGATAGTGTGGGTATTGGGACTTGCATGGGGTGAGGACCGTGGATACGTAATAAACCGGCTTTTGAAGCGGGAATTTGTATCCGTCCACCTCTTGTTCGACGACGAGCACTACGCTTACCACTTGATGTGTTGCAGCTATGTATAATAGCATAGGTTCGCCGGTATTTGGCGCTGTTAGGACTAGATTACTGGCCAATAAGGCTTTTATTTCATCTAGTCCGGCCGCGGCTGCATCCGTCCACACGAAGTGGTCGGTGCGCCGAAGGAGGCGGTAAAGAGGCAATGCCTTTTCTCCTAACCTGGATATAAAGCGGCTCAGAGCGGCCACGCATCCAGCTAGTTTCTGGATGTGCTTGAGGTCTGTTGGTATAGCCAACTGCGACAGAGCTCGGATTTTTGCTGGATTTAATTCAATTCCTCTATTGGAAACAATGAAGCCCAGCAACTTCCCCGAGGGGACGCCGAAAACGCACTTTTCCGGATTCAACTTGATGTCGTATGTCCGAAGGTTATCGAATGTAAGCCTCAAATCGTCTATTAGGGTTTCGACGTGTCTTGTTTTTATGACCACGTCGTCCACATATGCCTCTACTGTTTTGCCGATTTGTTTTTCCAGGCTTGTTTGAATCATGCGTTGATAGGTTGCGCCGGCATTCTTAAGCCCGAAAGGCATAGTGTTGAAGCAAAAAGGGCCATATGGCGTTATGAAGACTGTTGCAGCTTGGTCGGACTCTGCCATCTTTATTTGATGGTATCCAGAGTATGCATCGAGAAAGCATAGCGAGTCATGTCCAGCTGTGGCGTCGATGATTTGATCGATGCGAGGGAGGGGAAAGGGATCCTTGGGGCAAGCCTTGTTGAGGTTTTTAAAGTCGACGCATAGGCGCCAGGATTTGTCCTTCTTTGGCACCATTACCAAATTTGCCAGCTGAGGGAGTCTTGGACTAGGGGGTGTCCGGACAGCCGGACTTTCATCGTCCGCCGGACTCCAAGACTACGAAGATACAAGATTGAAGACTCTGTCCCGTGTCCGGATGGGACTTTCCTTGGCGTGGAAGGCAAGCTTGGCAATAGGGATATGTAGATCTCCTACCATTGTAACCGACTCTGTGTAACCCTAGCCTCCTCTGGTGTCTATATAAACAGGAGGGCTTTAGTCCGTAGGACAACATGCATTACAACAATCATACCATAGGCTAGCTTTAGGGTTTAGCCTCCTTGATCTCGTGGTGGATCCACTCTTGTACTACCCATATCATCAATATTAATCAATCAGGACGTAGGGTTTTACCTCCATCGAGAGGGCCCGAACCTGGGTAAAAACATCGTGTCCCTCGTCTCCTGTTACCATCCGCCTAGACGCACAGTTCGGGACCCCCTACCCGAGATCCGCCGGTTTTGACACCGACATTGGTGCTTTCATTGAGAGTTCCTCTGTGCCGTCACCGATAGGCCCGATGGCATCTTCAACCAACAACGCTGTCCAGGGTGAGACTTTTCTCCCCGGACAGATCTTCGTATTCGGCGGCTTCGCACTGCGGGCTAATTCGCTTGGCCATCTGGAGCAGATCGAAAGCTACGCCCCTGGCCGTCAGGTCAGATTCGGAAGTCTAAACTTCACGGCCAACGTCCGCGGAGACTTGATCTTCGACGGGCTCGAGCCACAGCCAAGCGAGCCGCACTGTTACGATGGGCATGATCTAGCTCTGCCGCCGGACAGTGCCTTGGTGGCCGCACACGAATCCGCTTCGGCCATTAGTCCGGAGCCGATCGCCCAGACCGAGGATCGGTGGATGGACACCGCCTTGGGGGCTCCAACTTCCACGACGATGGAGCCGAACGCTAATCTTGTCCCCTGCGAAACTCATGATTCCGAGGTTCCAGACTCCTTGCCGGACTCCGAACCTCCCGCGCCCCTACCAATCGATTTGGATTGGGCGCCGGTTATGGAATTCACCGCTGCGGACATCTTCCAACACTAGCCCTTTGGCAACATCCTAAATTCGCTAAGGCACCTCTCGTTATCGGGAGAGTCCTGGCCGGACTATGGCCAGGATGGTTGGGGTACGGATGAAGAAGAAATTCAGAGCCCACCCACCACCCACTTTGTAGCCACTGTCGACGATCTAACCGACATGCTTGACTATGACTCCGACGACATCGACGCTATGGACGACGATGCCGGAGACGAACAGGAACCAGCGCCTACAGGGCACTGGAAGACCACCTCGTCATACGACATATACATGGTGGACACCCCAAAAGACGGGGACGGCGAAGAAGCAGCGGAGGCAGACTCTTTAAAGAAGTAGCCCAAACGCTGGCGTCAGCGGCGCCGCTCTAAATCCCGCCATAGCAAGAATGGAGATTCTAGCACAGGAGATAATAATACCCCAGAGAGTGCCGAAGACAATCCCCTCCAGCAAGACTCAGCGCAGGAGGATGCAGAAGCAAGCCCTCACGAGAGGGCGGCAGACGAAGAGGTTGAGGATCATAACTATATGCCTCCCTCCGAAGACGAAGCAAGCCTCAACGATGACAAATTCGTCGTACCTGAGGATCCCGTCGAACAAGAGCGTTTCAAGCGCAGGCTTATCGCCACAGCAAACAGCCTAAAGAAAAAGCAGCAACAACTTCAAGCTGATCAGGACCTGCTGGCCGATCGATGGACCGAGGTCCTCGCGGCCGAAGAGTATAAACTCGAACGCCCCTCCAAAAGCTACCCAAGACGCAAGCTGCTCCCCCGATTAGAGGAGGAAGCATACATACCTCCATCACCAGCGCACGATACGGCTGACCGACCACCCCGTGGTCGTGACAGAGAGGCATCTAGCCCCCCAGCCAAGACCGTACCCCGGCATCGCTCCAAAAGTACGAAGCCAAGAGGGAATGCGCCGGACTTGCGAGACATATTGGAGGACAAAGCAAGGCAATCCAGATCCATCTACGGATCACATGGGCGCCCCACGACCCATGACGAATACCGTCGCGCCGGATACAATAACCCCGGCCGGGCCGAACACAGCAGACAACGCTCTCTCGAGCTGCGTCATGATATTGCCCAATACAGAGGCGCCGCACACCCACTGTGCTTCACTGACGAAGTAATGGATCATCAGATCCCTGAAGGGTTTAAACCCGTAAACATCGAATCCTACGATGGCACAACAGACCCCGCGGTTTGGATCAAAGATTATCTTCTCCACATCCATATGGCCCGCGGCGACGATCTCCACGCCATCAAGTATCTCCCACTCAAGCTTAAAGGACCAGCTCGGCATTGGCTCAACAGCTTGCCCGCAGAGTCAATTGGGTGTTGGGAAGACCTGGAAGCCGCATTCCTCGACAACTTCCAGGGCACGTATGTGCGACCACCAGACGCCGATGACCTAAGCCACATTATTCAGCAGCCAGACGAATCGGCCAGACAATTCTGGACACGGTTCTTGACAAAGAAAAACCAAATCGTCGACTGTCCGGATGCAGAGGCCCTCGCAGCCTTCAAACATAACATCCGGGACGAATGGCTAGCCCGGCACCTGGGGCAGGAAAAGCCGAAATCCATGGCAGCCCTCACATCATTAATGACCCGCTTTTGCACGGGAGAGGACAGCTGGCTAGCTCGCAGCAACAATCTCCGTAAAAATTCTGGTAGTCCGGATACTAAGGACAACAACGGCAGGTCACGTCGAAAAAAAAACAAACGCCGCATTAACGGCGACGATAAGGAGGATACGGCAGTCAACGCCGGATTCCGAGGCTCTAAACCCGGTCAGCGGAAGAAGCCATTCAAAAGAACCACTCCGGGTCCGTCCAATTTGGACCTAATACTCGACCGCTTATGCCAGATACATGGCACCCCTGAAAAACCAGCTAATCACACTAATAGAGATTGCTGGGTGTTCAAGCAGGCAGGCAAGTTAATTGCCGAAAACAATGACAAGGGGCTAAACAGCGACGACGAGGAAGAGACCCGACCGCCGAACAATAGAGGACAGAAGGGTTTTCCCCCACAAGTGCGGATGGTGAACATGATTTACACGACCCATATACCCAAGAGGGAGAGGAAGCGCGCACTAAGGGACGTCTATGCGATGGAGCCAGTCGCCTCGAAGTTCAATCCATGGTCCTCTTGTCCGATCACTTTCGATCGAAGAGACCATCCGACCAGCATACGCCATGGCGGATTCGCCGCATTGGTTTTAGACCCAATCGTCAATGGATTTCACCTCACGAGAGTCCTGATGGACGGCGGTAGTAGCCTGAACCTGCTGTATCAGGATACAGTGCGCAAAATGGGCATAGACCCCTCAAGGATTAAACCTACAAAGACAACCTTTAAAGGTGTCATACCAGGAGTGGAAGCCAACTGTACATGCTCAGTCACACTGGAAGTGGTCTTCGGATCCCCGGATAATTTCCGGAGCGAGGAGTTAATCTTCGACATAGTCCCGTTTCGCAGCGGCTACCACGCTCTGCTCGGACGAACCGCGTTTGCAAAATTCAACGCGGTGCCGCATTATGCATACCTCAAGCTCAAGATGCCAGGCCCTCGTGGAGTCATCACGGTCAACGGGAATACGAAACGCTCCCTCCGAACAGAGGAACATACAGCGGCTCTCGCGGCAGAAGTACAGAGCAGCCTCTGAAGGCAATTCTCGAGTCCGGCCGTTAAACGACCGGATACAATACCAACCAAGACCACCTGGCGCGATCAGAGCATGCGTAGCAATGCGGCCCCAACCCCCGCCCGCGCGTGATTGCAAGAATAACCCTCCGCGTACATCACTACGCTTTGGAGGTACCATGGGCGCAGGGGAAGGGGCACGATTGCAATGGACCCAGAGTGCGGTTTGACCACACCAGGGGCTCGCAAGTGTGCCCCCCTTTTTTTCATTATTATTTTTCTTCTTTGTGTACACAGGACTCCGTTAACCAGAGGCCCTGTCCGGCGATGAACTTGCCGAACTCATGATGCAACAGTCAGGGACGAAAGAAGGCTGCGGCGAACACTCAGGTGGTCTCAATTACGAGCATTAAATTCGATTATATACACCAAGTCCGCAGCTCACCCCTGGAGGGGGGACATGTTTAATTAGTCCAAATCCCTTGCTTACCGCACTATTTGTATCAGTCCCTACTCATAGCAGATTTTCTTTCATAAATAATGCAGCACCTTTTTGACTGCAGTTGCATTACCTTATATATATATATGCTCATTATATGAGATCTTGCACCCGTATATTTTTGTACGGCCTAATATGCCAGGGGCTTATGTTCCCCACACTATGGTGTGATAAGTCCGAACACTTTCATAAGTGCGGCACCCCGAACTTATAGCATTATATGAATCGGCTCCGAATCATGTCTTGGGTCAATAGTTGGGTTTGCCCGGCTCCCATGATTTGGTGCCTTACGTTCCGTTCTGTCGGCTAAGGTGGCACTGGGAGAACCACTGCGATTGCGCCCCGGTTGAGCCGGGCGAGCGCCTCAGTGGAGAAAGCTAAAACTGACTGGCATGATAAGGCGAGAGACTGGTCGCTGTTCGAGAGGTCTTTTCGGGTCCTTAAAGACTCACGCCGCTTCGAGCGAAGTTCCGGACCATGTTCGACGAAGGCGTGGATAGCGCCCCGGATTCGGTCTTCCGAATACCAGGGGCTTCGCCGAAATTTAAAACTATAGAATTCTATGGCTAAGTGAGAGTGTTTAAGCATTATAAGTCCGGTTGCCTTGTTCGTTGTGTTGAGGGCCTCCCTAGATGGACCCAAAAATGGGAACAAGAGTGCTCAAGTTTATCCCGAACACCCCAGCACTCATGGCTTGGGGGCTGAAGCCAACGACTTGCCATCTCTCAGATTTTATAAACGGCCGCACAGAAGGTAATATTTTAAATTAGACAAGCGTTGCTTAATGCGCACATGAACAATGTTTCAGCGCACAGGATAATACATAACGAGGTTACTCAAAGATTACATTTCTGGGGCACTCATCCGCAATATCGCGGGCTCCCTTCAGGACAGTTTTATAATACATCTCGGGCGTGCGATACTCCTTGCCCGGTGGCGGTGGGTCCGTGGAAAGCTTCTCCGCATCCAACCTGCCCCAATGCACCTTGGTGCGGGCGAGGGCCCGGCGAGCACCTTCAATATAGGCGGAGCGCTTGATGACCTCCACCTAGGGGCACGCATCCACCAGCCGCCGCACGAGGCCGAAATAGCTCCCAGGCATGGCCTGTTCAGGCCACAGCCGGATTATAAGGCCCTTCATGGCCTCCTCAGCTACCTTGTGGAGTTCGACCAGCTGCTTCAGCTGGTCGCTTGGAGGCACCGGATGGCCGGCCTCAGCGTACTGAGACCAGAAGACCTTCTCCGTCGAGCTCCCCTCCTCGCCACGATAGAATGCGGCGGCATCGGACGCACTACGTGGCAGATATGCAAACGCCCCTGGAGAGCTCTGAATGCGGGTAAGTGTCAGGTAGTTTACATTAACATGCCTGCTTTGCATGAAAAATGCCTTACCCGCCGCTATCTTCTTTACCTCTTCAACCTCCTGAAGGGCCTTACGGGCCTCGGCCTTGGCGTACTTGGCACTTTCGAGAGCCGAGGCAAGCTCAGACTCTCGAGTCCTAGAGTCACGCTCCAAACTCTCATGCTTCTCCATGAGAGCCTGGAGCTCTTGCCGAACTTCCGCCACCCGTGCCTCCTGCTTTTCTCGCTCTGCCCGTTCCGCGACCGCACTGCGTTCGGCCGCGGACACAGCCTCCTTCAGGGCTGCCACCTTGTTCGTGGCCCCTGCAATACCCATATTATCCTTGTTAACTTTATTGCAACCAAAACCCTTTTCTGTAAGGTAACTATTCAAAGTGGTGTTACTCACCTTCTTTGTCCTCGAGCTGCTTCTTCGCATGGCCGAGCTCTTGCTCGGACCGCTCGAGATCTTGCTTCAGCACATTGACCTCCGCAGTCAGTGCGGCAGAGGTCAGCAGCGCAGCCTGCAAATCCATATTGACATATTTTAAGCAACCCTGCGTATATCTTGTTAGATCCTCAGTCCGGCTTTTCTTTCCGAACACCGAACTGAGCATCAGGGGCTACTGTCTATGCGGTATTAAATTACATAATTTCAAAACTTCTTACCTCAAAGCCTATTAGAAGGCTGCTGTAGGCTTCGGTCAGCCCGCTCTTGGCGAGCTGAACCTTCTGAATCACCGCACTCATGATAGTGCGGTGTTCTTCCTCGATGGAAGCGCCTTCAAGCGCCTCCAACAAGTTATCCAGCGCCTCCAGTTGGACGGAGGTCGCCGGTGTCACGGTCTTGCCCTTCTTTCGAAGGGGCCGCCCGCCGGACTCTGGAACCACTTCGGGTTCCGATGCAGAGTCCGGCACAAAGTCCGGGAGGCAGCCTGATGGCGCATCCGGAGCCTCCTCCTGATGGGTCCCTCTCTGGGATCCCACCTCGGCGTCCTCGCCGGCGCAGGGGGTAGTGGCAGTCGGAAGTGAATCCACATCCGACGGGGCCAATGACCCGCTTGATGAAGCGGGGAGGTCATCATCAGCCGGACTACGGATAGAATGCGGCGTTAGAAGGACACTACGCGACACGAAAGAAATTGCATATCAAGGATCCGGATACTTACGATCTTGCCGGACGCCTGGCCCTTGGAGGCCACTCATCGTCGCCAACGGTGGTGTTGGCGAAACTGTCCGGGGGGATAGTCCTCCCCCTCTTGGACCCTTCGGCCTCCCCTATTGGGGAAGCCTTCCTCTTCTTCTCTCCCTCCTCCGGGAGAGAGTCCTCCTCCTCCTCCTCGTCTTCGGGGGAGGAGTCTGCCTCATCGTCAGACGCCTGATTGCGGGAACTCTTTCGAGTCCCCGCGGCCACCTTCTTGGCCTTCTTCTCCGGCACCACATGCGGTGCCGGAACCAGTAGCCCTGCTAAACGGGCGTCCACTGGGTCTTCTGGCATGGGAGCCGGGCTGATAAGCTGCTTGGCCTTCTCCATCCATTCCTGTCAAAGGGAAAGAAAGAATGAAACCCTCTTAGAATCAATTCAATTACCACAAGTGTCCCGTAATGGGGTTGAATCACTTACCTCGTCAGCCGGATGCTGCGAGCGAAATCTGCGATCTTCCGTCGCGGATACGGGGGCTTCGGCGCCCTTAAACAGCACCCTCCAGGCACCTTCGTATGTCGTATCGAAGAGCCCGCTCAGCGCCTGGTGCTGTTCCGGATTGAACTCCCACAGATTGAATGCCCGTTCTTGGCATGGGAGAATCCGGCGGATGAGCATGACTTGGAACACGTCGACGAGCCTGAGCTTATTGCTCACCAGCTTCTGGATGCAGGCTCGGAGTCCCGTCACCTCCTTCGGATTGCCCCACAGCAAGCCCTTCTCTTTCCAAGAGGTGAGATGCATTGGGACGCCAGATCTAAACTCGGGGGCCGCCGCCCATTTGGGCTTGCGCGGCTCGGTGATGTAGAACCACCCCGATTGCCACCCCTTGACGGAGTCCACGAAGGCCCCTTGGAGCCAAAGGACGTTGGGCAACTTACCCAACATGGCGCCTCCGCATTCCGCTTGCGTGCCCTTCACAACCTTTGGCTTGACGTTGAAGGTCTTGAGCCACAGGCTGAAGTGGGGCCGGATGCAGAGGAAGGCCTCGCACATGACGATAAACGCCGAGATGTTGAGGATGAAGTTCGGCGCCAGATCATGGAAATCCAGGCCATAGTAGAACATGAGCCCCCAGACGAATGGATGGAGTGGAAAGCCCAGTCCGCGGAGGAAGTGGGGAAGGAAGACGACCCTCTCATGAGGCCCAGGGGTAGGGATGAGCTGCCCCTCGTCGAGCAGCTGATGCGCGATATCGCCGAAGAGGTATCCGGCGCTGTGCAGCTTGGTGATGTGTTCCTCCTTAATGGTGGAGGCCAACCATTTGCCTCTCGCTCCGGACATATTCGGAGAAGGTCGAGGCGAGATGCGCGAGCTTGGGCGTTGGAGCTTGAGTGCGCGGAGATGGATAAGCAAAGGAGGAAGAAGGCGTAGGTGAGAAGGTAAATCCTTATCCCTTATATATAGGCGGATGAAACTGTGCGTCCCCCACCGGCGTGGTAAAACTCGCTTATCTCCCAAGCGCCACCATCAAGGGCGCGGTTGGGTTACCCACGTCCGTATTGATGAGAATCCCGGAATAAGGGGAACACGATCTCTGCTTCGACAAGACGTGCCAAGGAAACCGCTTCGCTAAACGTGCTGAGGTGGTATAGTAAAAAACGATTCAAACAGAGGCTTGGTAGTGGTGTGATGTCACGCCGCATAATACGTCAGCAGATTGGACTGGTGTACATTTTATTCTCTCTACGGTGGAATGTGGAATTTATTTTGCAGAGTCGGACACTATCCTGGTGTTCATGATCTTCTCTGGATTATTCAAGGGAGGAACCCGCCTTGCAATGCCGAACATTATGCGCGCCGGACTAATCATCATTGAAGCCTGGTTCAGGGGCTACTGAGGGAGTCCTGGACTAGGGGGTGTCCGGACAGCCGGACTATCATCGTCCGCCGGACTCCAAGACTACGAAGATACAAGATTGAAGACTCCGTCCCGTGTCCGGATGGGACTTTCCTTGGCGTGGAAGGCAAGCTTGGCAATACGGATATGTAGATCTCCTACCATTGTAACCGACTCTGTGTAACCCTAGCCTCCTCCGTGTCTATATAAACCGGAGGGCTTTAGTCCGTAGGACAACATGCATTACAACAATCATACCATAGGCTAGCTTTAGGGTTTAGCCTCCTTGATCTCGTGGTAGATCCACTCTTGTACTACCCATATCATCAATATTAATCAAGCAGGACGTAGGGTTTTACCTCCATCAAGAGGGCCCGAACCTGGGTAAAAACATCGTGTCCCTCGTCTCCTGTTACCATCCGCCTAGACGCACAGTTCGGGACCCCCTACCCGAGATCCGCCGGTTTTGACACCGACACCAGCCAATCCGGATGTTTAATATGTCTGATGAATCCGGCCTCGAGTAGCTTGGCTAGCTCTTCCCCCATTGCTTTTCGTTTGGGCTCTGAGAATCGCCTTAGGGTCTGTTTGACAGGTTTGTATCCCTTTAGTATGTTAAGGGTATGCTCAGCCAATCCACGCGGGATGCCCAGCATGTCCGAAGGGTGCCAGGCGAAAATATCCCAATTCTTGCGTAAAAAGTCTCGTAGTGCAGCATCTATTGCGGGGCTCAACTGTGTCCCGATGGAAGCTGTCTTCATGGGGTCCGTTGGATGGACTTGGAATTTGACTATTTCGTCTGCGGGTTTAAATGAGGTGGACTTGGCTCGCTTGTCGAGTATCACGTCGTCCCTGTCCACGGTGACCTGTAGTGTTGTTAATTCTTCGGCTGCTAGCGCTTCGGATAATGCTTCCAGGGCCAGTGCTGCGGTTTTGTTTTCGGTGCGGAGTGCGACGTCCAGATCACTGGCTAGAGTGATGATTCCATTGGGCCCGGGCATTTTAAGCTTCATGTACCCGTAATGGGGTATGGCTTGAAAGCTTGTGAACGCGTCCCGCCCCAAAAGGGCGTGGTATCTGCTGCTAAAAGGGGCCACTTGGAATGTGATTTCTTTGGACCTGTAATTTTCCGGAGTGCCGAACACCACATCGAGTATGATTTTTCCTGCACACCGTGCTTCCCGACTGGGGATGATTCCCCTGAAGGTGGTGCCGCTTTGCTCAATGCGGCTTTTTTCAATTTCCATTTTGTTGAGCGTTTCTTCATAGATCAAGTTCAATCCACTTACGCCATCCATGAGTACCTTAGTGAGCCGGAAGCCGTCTACGATTGGGCTAAGGACCAGAGCGGCCGGTGCCCGGACAGTCTGGAATCGAGGCTCATCACTGGCATTGAAAGTTATAACAGCGTCGTTCCAGGGGTTTGTCTTTGCCACCTAGCAAATTTCAGCGGAGCTTCCATGAGCTCGCTTGCGCCTATTGTTTGAGGCGAAAGTCTCAAAGACAGTCAATACCGCATTGTGTTTGTTGGCGAGATGTTGTTCTGCTTTATGGCTCGCGAGAAGGTCCTCGCCACTTTTTGCAACCTTCCGGAGTATCCAACATGCTTTAAGGCTATGAGTTGGTGTCGTGTCCGGAGTGCTATGGAGTTTACATGGTCCATCGAGCCATTCTTCCCATACGGTTCCCCGCCCTGGGGTGTACTTTGGTCTCTTGGGGACAGGATTGGCCGGCTTACGGGAGTTCGCCCGTTTAGTTCGGACAAAGGTCTTGGTGAGAGCCGTACTGTCCCAAAATTCAGTTTGGGTTTTCCAGGCGCTTTCCATCGCACAGTACTTCTGTACTATGATTGCCAAATCCGCGACGCGTACTATGTCACGGCGGCTTATAGCATTGAGGAGTCCTTTGTCCGTGCAGTTTTTGCATAAGAGTAAGACTATATTCTCCTCACGGCAGTCCTTGACCTTGTCAAGCGCAAGGAGGAATCTGGCCCAGTAGCGATGTACCGTCTCCTGGGGCTCTTGCCGGATGTGGGAGAGGAGGTTTATGTCCTTGTAGGTGCTGTTAGCTGAATCCGGATTCTGATCCGATCTAACACCCAGGGGCGCGGGAAGCTCCGAGCCCAACAACTCGGGATTCGGGGTATCGCCCAATTTCTTCGGCCCAATGCCCGATTCTAAGTCCAGGACCTGGGTCATGTCTCCCTCTGAGAAGGTTTTCAGCTCAAATAGTCCGGTGATCCGGACATGATTCGTCCTCAAAGTCGAGGGACGTTCCGTGTGAGGTTACTCCACTATCGCTATCTCATGGGTGGCCGGCGGGGATCTAATGTCCCTCTGGTCGGGTTTAAGCCCGATCCGTTCATAGTCTGTAGCGACTCCCAGAGCAGCGATGCGATCTAAGAGCTCATTGAGGGAGGAGAGCTCCATTGGATCCATCTGTTCGGTGAGTTCCGAACAAACGCAAAGGTTATGATTGATGAACCGAGAGGCCGTCATCGGCGCTACCGCCAACGGGGCGGCCATGATAAAGCCGCTGAGTCGGAGAGTCTGGCCTACAGCCAGAGCTCCTTTTGAGGTGATGTTGTCCTTGATGATGAGACGAGCCATCGAGCCTTGCGGCGACGACACAGAGGAACTCTTAATGAAAGCACCAATGTCGGTATCAAAACCAGCGGATCTCGGGTAGGGGGTCCCAATCTGTGTGTCAAGGCTGATGGTAACAGGAAGCAAGGGACACAGATGTTTACCCAGGTTCGGGCCCTCTCGATGGAGGTAAAACCCTACTTCTTGATTAATATTGAAGATATGGGTAGTACAAGAGTAGATCTACCACGAGATCGTAGAGGCTAAACCCTAGGAGCTAGCCTATGATGGTATGATCGTAATTGTGATCGGCCTTCTAAGGACCAACCTCTCCAGTTTATATAGACACCGGAGAGGGCTAGGGTTTACATGGAGTCGGTTACAAGGAAGGAAACACAATATCCGGATCGCCAAGCTTGTCTTCCACACAAAGGAGAGTCCCATCCGGACACGGGCCGAAGTCTTGAGTCTTGTATCTTCACGCTTCAATAGTCCGGACGTTGTACACAGTCCGGCTGTCTGGATACCCCTAATCCAGGACTTCCTTAGCAGGCGCACCTTCCTGCCACGTGGCCACCTCGAAGCTTCCCTGACTTCAACTCCAAGTCTCCTGGATCACGTTCGTTCCAAAAATCACGCTCCTGAAGGTTTCATTCCGTTTGGACTCCATTTGATATTCCTTTTCTGCGAAACACTGAAACAAGGGAAAAAACAGAAACTGGCACTGGGCTCTGGGTTAATAGGTTAGTCCCAAAAATAATATAAAAGTGCATAGTAAAGCCCATTAAACATCCAAGATGGATAATATAATAGCATGAATACTTCGTAAATTATAGATACGTTGGAGACGTATCACACCTTCAGCTTCACATTGAAGATCTTCAGCCATAGGCCGAAGTGAGGTGGGATGCGGAGAAAGGCCTCGCACATGACAATAAATGCCGAGATATTGAGGATAGAGTTGGGGGCTAGATAATGGAAGTCCAGTCCGTAATAAAACATCAGCCCGCGGACAAATGGGTGGAGAGGGAACCCAAGTCCGCGGACGAAGTGTGTGAGAAACACAACCCTTTCACGGGGCTCTGGGGTAGGGACGATCTGTCCCTTGGCCGGGAGTCGGTGAGCCTGCACTAAGGGGTCCTCGGGCGTCCAGCCTGTTAGCCATGGGCCGGACTAATGGGCTGTGAAGATACGAAGACCGAAGACTCCACCCGTGTCCGGATGGGACTCTCCTTGGTGTGGAAGGCAAGCTTGGCGATCAAATATGTAGATTCCCTTCTCTGTAACTGACTTTGTGTAACGCTAGATCCCTCCGGTGTCTATATAAACCGGAGGGTTAGGTCTATAGGACCGAATACTCATTACCATATTCATACAGGCTATACTTCTAGGATTTAGCCATTATGATCTCGTGGTAGATCAACTCTTGTAATACTCATATTCATCAAGATCAATCAAGCAGGAAGTAGGGTATTACCTCCATAGAGAGGGCCCGAACCTGGGTAAACATTGTGTCCCCCGTCTCCTGTTACCATCGATCCTAGACGCACAGTTCGGGACCCCTACCCCAGATCCGCCGGTTTTGACACCGACACCGACCGACCCACAACGATTGAGTTTGGACTATTGGATTAATAAACCCTTCACCCATCAAACTCTGCCAGCTCCTTGCGGATGGACGGTGCTTGGACACATTTCAAAACATGTACTCTAGTAGTCTGATTACAACTATACTTACATCTGGGTGCCGGACATGTTTGACCAATGCTGTTGACCATGCAAATGATAATGGGTGAGGGAGTCCTGGACTAGGGGGTGTCTGGACAGCCGGACTATCATTGTCCGCCGGACTCCAAGACTACGAAGATACAAGATTGAAGACTCCGTCCCGTGTCCGGATGGGACTTTCCTTGGCGTGGAAGGCAAGCTTGGCGATACGGATATGTAGATCTCCTACCATTGTAACCGACTCTGTGTAACCCTAGCCCTCTCCGGTGTCTATATAAACCGGAGGGCTTTAGTCCGTAGGACATACAACCATTACAACAATCATACCATGGGCTAGCTTCTAGGGTTTAGCCTCCTTGATCTCGTGGTAGATCCACTCTTGTACTACCCATATCATCAATATCAATCAAGCAGGAGTAGGGTTTTACCTCCATCGAGAGGGCCCGAACCTGGGTAAAAACATCGTGTCCCTTGTCTCCTGTTACCATCCGCCTAGACGCACAGTTTGGGACCCCCTACCCGAGATCCGCCGGTTTTGACACCGACATTGGTGCTTTCATTGAGAGTTCCTCTGTGTCGTCATCGATAGGCTTGATGGCTTCTCCAATCAACAACAACGACCTCCAGGGTGAGACTTTTCTCCCCGGACAGATCTTCGTATTCGGCGGCTTAGCACTGCGGGCTAATTCACTTGGCCATCTGGAGCAGATCGAAAGCTACGCCCCTGGCCGTCAGGTCAGATTTGGAAGCCTAAACTTCACGGCGGACATCCGCGGAGACTTGATCTTCGATGGACCCGATCCGCAGCCGAGCGTGCCGCACTGTCACGATGGGCACGATCTAGCTCTGCCGCCGGACAGTACCTTGGAGGCCGCACACAAATCCGCTCCGACCCATTGTCCGGAGCCAATTGCGTAGATCGAGGACGGGTGGCTGGACACCGCCTCGGGGGCTGCAACTTCCACGGTGATGGAGCCGAAAACTGACCTTGTCCCTTATAAAGCTCGTGACTCCGAGGTGCCGGACTCCCTGCCGGACTCCAAACCTCCTGCGCCCCCGCCAATCGAATCCGATTGGGCGCCGACCATGGAGTTCACCGCCGCAGACATCTTCCAGCACTCACCCTTTGGCGACATCCTAAATTCGCTAAAGCTTCTCTCGCTATCCGGAGAGCCCTGGCCGGACTATGGCCAGGATGGTTGGGATGCGGACGACGAAGAAATTCAAAGCCCACCCACCACCCACTTTGTAGCCACTGTCGACGATCTAACCGACATGCTAGACTACGACTCCGAGGACATCGGCGGTATGGACGACGATGCCGGAGACGATCAAGAACCAGCGCCTACAGGGCACTGGAAGACCACCCCAACACATGACGTATATATGGTGGATACCCCAAAAGGAAGCGATAACGAGGAACAAATGGGCACGGCAAAGGATAATCCCGCCGACAAACAACCAAAACGGCGACGCAAGTGCCGCCCTAAACCCTGCCTCGACAAAAACAACATTCCTAATGACCCAGCAATAGAGCAGGGCAAACCAGTGGACGACGAACATGCAACCAAGCAACCGTCCGAACAGGACGAATCGGATAATCAATCCATTCCCGGCGAAACCAGCAGTCCGGAAGACCTCACGCCGGACACACCACCGGAGCATAGGAACCTTCACAAAAGACTCGTCGCCACCGCAAGAAGCTTGAAGAAGGAAAAACGAAAGCTCAAAACAGCAGAAGACATACTCAGAATGAGGTGGAGCAAAGTACTCAAGACCGCAGACAAATATGGCAATGGCCATCAATCAAAGAGCTACCCGAAGCGCAAGCTGCTGCCAGAATTTGACGAGGAAGCCATAGAGCCCCCACAGTCAAAAAACAAAGAGGCCGCCTGGCCGGATAGACGGCCAGATGATAGGCCAAAAATTACAAGCGGAGCCGCACACAAGCCGACTCATGATCCTGGGAAAACAGATGGCCCAGCCAGGTCCATTTACGGGTCAAAGAAGAGGGCCCCAGGAAGCAACGCAACACGCCAAGTGTTCGAAGACAACGGTACACCCAAATACAGGGGCGCCGCACACCCACTATGTTTCACCAATGAGGTGCTGGATCATGAATTCCCAGCAGGGTTTAAACCCATAAACATAGAGGCTTACGACGGAACAACAGACCCTGGAGTCTGGATAGAGGATTATATACTACACATACACATGGCTAGAGGAGATGATCTCCACGCCATAAAATATCTACACCTCAAGCTCAAAGGGTCAGCTCGGCATTGGCTCAAAAGCCTCCCAGAAAATACTGTTGGAAGTTGGGAAAAGCTTGAGGACGCGTTTAGAGCAAATTTTCAAGGGACTTATGTCCGCCCTCCGGATGCAGACGATCTAAGTCATATAACTCAACAGCCCGGAGAGTCAGCGCGCAAATTCTGGAACATGTTCCTTACTAAAAAGAACCAAATAGTCGACTGTCCGGACGCTGAAGCCTTAGCAGCTTTTAAACACAACGTCCGAGACGAATGGCTCGCCGGACACCTCGGCCAAGAGAAGCCGAGGACAATGACCGCGCTAACAAGCCTCATGACCCGCTTTTGCGCCGGGGAGGACAGCTGGCTAGCAAGATGCAGCACCAGCGACCCGAGTATCCGAGATCAGAGATGGAAACGGAAAATCACGGCGCAGAAAGGATCAGCGCCGGAATAAAGAAAAAAGCCCAAAGAATACGGCGGTCAATGCCGGATTCAAAAACTCGCGGCCAAACAACAAAACACTGCCTCTTAAGGACAACAGTGATGAGCTATCCAACTTAAAACAAAATTTTGGATCGGATATGTCAAATCCACAGTACCTCTGGAAGGCCTGCAAACTACACCCACCGAGATTGTTGGGTTTTCAAACAGTCCGGCCGACTCAATGCCGAACACAAGGGGCTTGACGCATCAAGCGAGGACGATGACGAACCCCACCAGCAGGGCACCGGAAAACAAAAGACTTTCCCACAAGAAGTCAAAGCAGTAAACTCACTTCATGTGATAATACGGAAAAACAATGCGGCACCTGCTAAGATGGGTCGCGCACGGTCCACCCCAACGGAACCTCGAGATTGGATGTCAAAACCAATCACTTTTGACCACCTGGATTATTCCAGAAGTGTCCGAAACGCAGGATGGACTGCTCTGATATTGGATCCTATAATCGACGGACTACAATTTACACAAGTCCTGATGAACGGCGGCAGCGATTTAAACCTGCTATATCCGAACACAATCCGCAAGTTGGGGATAGACCTTACTAAAATTCGACATAGCCGCACTTCCTTTAAAGGAGTGATGCCAGGCCCTTACGCCAAGTGCACAGGCTCCTTATTACTAGAAGTAGTTTTCGGGTCACCGGACAACTTCCGACGCGAAAAGCTAATCTTCCATGTCGCCCCATTCAAAAGTAGCTATCAAGCACTATTGGGACGTGAAGCTTTTGTACGCTTTAACGCCATACCACACTACGCGTCGCTTACACTTAAAATGCCCGGTCCACGTGGCATCATTTCATTAAGAGGGTCATTCAAAGACCCCGGGCACGGCTAGACGAGTCCGGCATAAATAAGCTAGGGGCTCCCTAGCCGCACACCCTTTCACAAGGGGCTGTGCGTATAAGCAACAATGAGCTAATATAGACTCTGCTTTATTCATTCATTAATATTTTTCATGCACTTTTTCGCACGACTTCCTTTCAAACTATGTTCCTCTCTTTTTACAGATGAACAACGTGCATACCCGTCCAGGATAACGGCACAACGGAGACACAGGCGCAGACGTGTAGTAGGGACCCGTCGCAAGGATTCTTTTCAGATTAAGACCTTGCGTAAACCTTTTTTACTGTCTCTTGTTGCAATAATCCCCTAGTTTCTCATTATAACCAGAGTGGAGACTGACGTTTTGGCATCGGCCGCGTCAGAGGACCTCGCCCGTACCTGGACACAAGGGGCTTAGGGCATTGTTCTGCCCATTATTATAAAGACCGCACACCTTAGGGAGTGTTCGGCGTCTCGAGTTAGGCCGTATATGCATCAGCTCCGAATCATGTCTTTGTTCAAATGTTGGGTTTGCCCGACTCCTATGTTTTGCTGCCTTACGTTCCGTATCATCGGCTAACGCGGCACCAGGAGAACTACTGCGATTGTGCCCCAGTTCGGCTGGGCGAGCACCTCAGTAGAGAAAGCCGAAAACTGACTGTCATGATACAGCGAGAGACTGGTCAACCACTCGATCGACAACCGGAATGTTTAGAATTCCTCCGCTTTGACGAAGGACCATTTCACGGTCAGGCACACACACGCCCCGAATTCGGAGAGCGCGGTGCCCCCAGGGGCTATATCGTAGTCCCACCCTCAAACTCCAATGGCTAAGTGAAAGTGATAAAGCATCATAGTCCGGTTGCCTCGTTTGCTACGCTACCTCCTCCTTAACAGGACCGAGACGTCGGATTAAGTGTGAAAATGTGTTATTTTTGCGAGCACCCCCTCACCTTGTGCATGGGGGCTGAAGCCGAAGACCGCCATCTTTCAGGTTATACACACGTAAACATAAACGGCCGCATAGGAGATATTTCAATACTTGAACGCACAAGTATAAAAAGCTCTTACATCATAAACATTGTTTTACAAAATTAAACGTTCATTTGAACGTGACATTTTTTGAGCACTGCGACTCTATTACACGAGCACCACGCAGAACTTCCCCAAAATAGTGCTCGGCGGGTAACCGGCTTTCGTCCGAACCCGGGGTTGCAACAACGGTGGCATCCATCTCTGTCCAATGTGTCTTCACACGGGCGAGGGCCATCCGCGCACCCTCAATGCAGGCCGACCGCTTCATCGCCTTGATATGTGGCACCGCCCCAAGAAACTACTGCAATAAGCCAAAATAGCTCTTCGGCTTAGGACTATCCGGCCAGACATGCGTCACGATATCCGTCATGGCAAGTCCGGACAACCTATTCAGCTCAGCCCATTCGGCCAATCGATCAGTCAGCGGAAGTGAACGATCCGGACTATGGAATTGAGACCAAAACAGCTCTTCCGTCTTGTGATCCTTCTGACTTCGGAAGTGCACAACGGCATCCGCCGCACTCGCCGCCAAGTCCATATAAGGATCCTCTGGACCCCACAGCTGGCCAAGCTGAGCATACTTTGGATCTGTAAATCTGCGGCGCAGCAGAAAAGGCTTGCCAGCCACAATGTCTCCGGCCTGACGCAGCTCCTCCTTTATAGCCCGCATTGCAGAACGGGCATCCTTGGCTTCGGCGGTGGCCTTCCCCATGTCTTCTCGCTCCGATAGGCGCTCTTTTTCAAGATCCTCATTGCGGTCGGTAGCATCCTTCAATTTAACGGCCAGTTCGGCCATCTCTTCCCTGCTTTGGCAGTGTGCAGCCCTTTCGGCTTCTAACTCTTCGACTGCCCTCGAGGCAGCTGCATCACTCCTTCTGGCTTGCTCCTTGGCTTGAGCAAGTTCTGCCCGAAGGCTCTCCACAGCAATAGCACCATCTGCGTCAAGTATAAATATTGTAAGAGGTGGGCTTTGGCTCCCTCAATAGGTGACTGCGGAAAAAAAACTTACCTTGCGATTCGTCAAGTCGCCTGTTGATTAGCGCGACGTCCGCATCCGCAACGTCGAGTTGCCGCTTTAGTTCGGCAACTCCATCAGTCCGGCTGGCCCCCGGATGATCCGCCACCTACATAGGAACGGCGAAGATTGAAACCTGCAATTTTGATCCTCGGCACGCTGTCGCTTTCGACAACCTACCAAGTCTCAGGGGCTACTATCTATACAGGGCGCACTTCCATGTGCAAAACTGTCAAAAGGTGTGTCATTTTTACGTACCTCAAACCCCGCCAGCAAACTCCTGACGGCATTATGCAATCCGCTTTCAGCGGACGAAATCCTTCCAATCACCGTACTCATCAATGCACGGTGATCTTCTGAGATGGACGCCCTCTCAAGCAGATCCTTCAGCTCCCCCGGCCGAACACTAGTCGGCGCCGAACTCTTCGGCTGTGCCGGGCTCGGGGATACCCTCCGTGATGACACTTCAGGCTCGTTCGCCCTATCCGACGGCGCAGCAGACGGAGGCGTCTCGCTCTCCATCATCTCCGGACGAAGGTCCCCCGAAGACGAGCTCATCTGAGAAGGTCGGAGATCCGAACTACAAGGTAAAAACTTCGGTTATCCTCAGAAGCACAAATAGGGATGTCTCTTATCACCGAACTCCCTTCTTTCTACTTACGGCTCGTTGGAGGGCTGATTCTTTAGGGGAGACTGTGCGGCCGGGACTTCCCCGGACGCAGGACCCTCTGGTGAAGACTTCTTCCCCCGCTTAGGGGCTTTGGCCTCCGGATCTTCGGAGGCGGTCCTCTTCTCCCCCTGGAAGGAGGGATTCTCGATCCCCCCTTCTTCAAAAGCCTCCTTGGGTGAGGCGGTAGCTCCCCTATTTTCCCCTTCGCCTTCTTCTGAAGGCGCAACCTCCAACATCCTGACCAGCATGGGATCTGGCACGGTCTCTGGGAGGGGGGCCGGACACCGTATCAGCTTTGCTTGCGCTATCCACTCCTGATTAAGGGGCAACGGGTTAAAAGGCGAATCATAGAAAGAAACTGACGGTATGTCCGGACTCGGAACTACTTGTGTATCCGGGCGATTGCAGCTTAGGCCGGCATCCTCGGTCAATTCCGGACACGCCACTCGTGGTACGAAGAATAATTTGTACATCTCCACGGGTGTTATACCCATGAAGTGTTGAAGAATCCGTGGTCCCTCCGGATTAAACTCCCACAGCTGGAGAGGGCGGCGTCTGCAGGGCAGGAGACGCCTAATTAGCATGACCTGCATTACCACAACCAGATCGATCTCCATCGCTTGGAGGTCTCGAATCCGGCCCTGCAGTAGGGGCACGTCCTTTGATGGCCCCAAATTGAGCCCTTGGTTGACCCACGACATCAACCGTCGTGGAGGTCCCGAGCGGAATAAGGGCAACGGCTTTTGCCTGCTGCCCTTCGGAGCGGTGATATAGAACCACTCCCGCTGCCACAAGCCGAGCTCCTCTTGGAAGGAGCCCTCGGGCCACGGGGCATCGGCCCTCTTGCTTACGGCCGCCCCGCCGCACTCTGCTTGACGCCCCCCGATCATCTTCAGCTCCACATTGAAGGTCTTTAGCCACAGGCCGAAGTGGGGGGTGACGCGGAGGAAGGCTTTGCAGACGACAATAAATGCGGAAATATGGAGGATGGACTCCGGAGCCAAGTCGTGGAATTCCAACCCATAGTAGAACATGAGCCCTCTCACAAAAGGATCCGTTGGGAAGCCTAAACCCCGACAGAGGTGGGACACAAAGACGACATACTCGCCGGGCTCGGGGGTGGGGATGGCCTGCCCTTCGGCGGGCAACCTGTGCGAAATCTCGTAGGACAGGTACTTGGCCTCTCGCAGCTTTAGCACGTCCTCCTCCGTGACGGAGGAGGGCATCCACCGGCCCTGGAGGTCGGAGCCGGACATTGTTAAAGGTCCGAAGCGCTCGAATCTGGGGCTCTGGGTGTTGGAACTTGGAGCAAGGAGAAGATTCGACGGAAGATTGAAGAAAAGAAACGAGCCTTGGTCCCGTTATAAAGAGGGAGAATACCAAGAGCCGTCTCCGTGACCGTTTGGGACTCACCTTCGATAGAGGGGGCATGGCGACGGGCGCGGTTGGGTTACCCACGTCCGTATTGATGAGAATCCCGGAATAAGGGGAACACGATCTCTGCTTCGACAAGACGTGCCAAGGAAACCGCTTCGCTAAACGCGCTGAGGTGGGATAATAAAAAATGATTCAAGTAAAGGCTTGGTAGTGGTGTGACGTCATACCACAGAATACGTCAGCAGATTGAGCTTGTGTACATATTATTCTCTCTACGGTGGAATGTGGAATTTATTTTGCAGAGCCGGACACTATCCTGGTGTTCACAATCTTCTATGGATTATTCGGAGGAGGAACCCACCTTGCAATGCCGAACATTATGCGCGCCGGACTCCTCATCATTGAAGCCAGGTTCAGGGGCTACTGAGGGAGTCCTGGACTAGGGGGTGTCCGAACAGCCGGACTATCATCGTCCGCCGGACTCCAAGACTACGAAGATACAAGATTGAAGACTCCGTCCCGTGTCCGGATGGGACTTTCCTTGGCGTGGAAGGCAAGCTTGGCGATACGGATATGTAGATCTCCTACCATTGTAACCGACTCTGTGTAACCCTAGCCCTCTCCGGTGTCTATATAAACCGGAGGGCTTTAGTCCGTAGGACATACAACCATTACAACAATCATACCATGGGCTAGCTTCTACGGTTTAGCCTCCTTGATCTCGTGGTAGATCCACTCTTGTACTACCCATATCGTCAATATCAATCAAGCAGGAGTAGGGTTTTACCTCCATCGAGAGGGCCCGAACCTGGGTAAAAACATCGTGTCCCTTGTCTCCTGTTACCATCCGCCTAGACGCAGAGTTCGGGACCCCCTACCCGAGATCCGCCGGTTTTGACACCGACAACGGGTACTTGCTGTGGGAGGACGCGAAGAAGATGCGGTTGATAGTGAGTGGGGAGTTCCACCAAGAAATGCGGGAGTTCCTCCGCAGGAAAAAATGATCCAAGGGAAGTGACCATCTAGAAAGAAGAGAACAAGCTACTCGTCTGTACCACACGCTCCTTCATGTGAGGAAGGACTGAATCCACCTACCCAGCAGACAAGTCTTTAGAAGATCCAACTGTAGGAGGCAGAGTGGTAGTCTGGTAGATGTTGAAATCATTTGGACTCGACGGCCATAAATCAAATGTAATCATATGTTTGATAGGTTCAGCCTGCAGTTTGCGCCATGATAAATGTAAGTCACAGAAGGTAGTGGATTATTCTGTTAGGCAAATCAAAATCCGATGAACTGTACGTGCTTCACTTCTCCAGTTTAGTTTTGCATGGAAGTTGCGTACAATTGTGATTAATCTGTGTCAGTCAGTTTGGAACCAGACAAGTTTGCAAAACCGCATCGAGGCAGGATTGGAAATTTTGATTTTTAGTAAATTGGTTTATTATCTTTTTAGGAAAATATATCCACACTCTGGTGTGTAGAGTTAAAAATAGAATGAGCATTCAATTTGATGTTCAGGCATAGGACAATATGCATGTACCAAAGTTGAAATATGGCCTCACATTAAACGAGTGTTTAGTATAGAAACGAATTTATATTAAAAAAACTGGTTTCAAATATTTGAACTAAAGTTCCACTTTTTTTGGTTCAGAACATCGAACGGCTCATTGTGTTGACACCAAAGGTATGGCAATGGTCGTCAACTCAACCAGAGGCAAAACCGAAGCTGACCGTCATACAACTGAACCGGAGGCAAAACTAGCCGACAAAACTGGTTAACATGGTTTGTAACAAATCCTTCTAAGATGATTGTTTCCTTTTGTCATCCACATTATATTAACTAGAGAAAATGAAATAGGACTTTGCCAATAAATGTGTGTTTGGAAATCAGACTTATCCTTATCATATCCTATATCATATACAAAGAGGAAGAAACACTTGAATATTATTAGAGTAGTAATTGTCATTGATGATGATGCGAAAGGAAAGAAACATGAAGAATCTTTAACCTACATAAAAAAAGATGGTCGATAAGTTTCCAATACCAACAATCGATCAACGGTTTGTTTCCTACCTATTTTATATCAGTACACGCTTTCACAACCAACAGCGGCTCCATTTTTAGCTGGAAATACTCCTACACACTAGGATTAGGCCTCAAAAAATATTTACCTTTTTCATCCCTCAATCCATAAAACATATTGCCCGATGAAGGATACCATTATATATATATGCCCCCATACACGAGCATGTCATCCAAAGTTCATCGAGCAAACACACAAACACTTGACTACCACTGAACTTATCCCACAACTTTGTCAAGTCTTCTCTTTGAAATGGAGGGTGTTACAGTGTTGATTGTTGGTGCTGGGCCAGCAGGCCTCGCAACGGCAGCATGCCTTAGCCAATTCTCAATTCCTTATGCCATCATCAAGCACGAGAGCTGTAGCGCGTCACTCTGGCGCAACCGCGCCTATGATCGCCTCAAGCTGCATCTCGCAAAGGAGTTTTGTGAGTTGCCACACATGTCATACCCTATAGATGCACCAACATACATACCAAAAACCTTGTTTGTGAAGTACTTGGATGACTATGTTGAGCGTTTCACAAGCGTGGAGTCATCCACATATGACAATGATGAAAAATGTTGGTCCATTGTGGCAAAGGACATGTCAAAGTGCACCACAGTCAAGTTCACGGTGAAGTTTCTTATTGTGGCAAGTGGTGAGAATAGTGCAGAGAATATTCCAATGTTCCGTGGACTGGAAAACTTTCCAGGTGATGTTATCCACTCCTCAAGCTACAAGTCAGGCAAGAGCTACTCTGGCAAGAATGTATTGGTCATTGGATCTGGCAACTCCGGGATGGAAATTGCCTATGAACTTGCGACCCATGGTGCCAACACATCGATTGTTATATGAAGCCCGGTACGTACATGCACTATATATTTTCATTGGGTGCATGAATGCAAATTCTTAGTATAGTTATTAATAGAAGAGATGCAATTTTTTGTGTTTTACTAATAGGATGTATTTCACATAGAAAAAGAGATGGACTGTTTTATATCACACACAAACAACTGAAAGACTAGAGAACCACATGACAAAAATTTGTTCCTTTAAAGAAGAAATTCTATGAAATTTTATTTATCATGCATACTTGAAAAGAGGTGTGACATGTTTTGTGGTTGCAGATTCATGTAATGACAAATGAATTAATTCGTTTGGGGATGACACTTGCTCACCGTCTTCCATTGAATATAGTGGATAAACTCCTTGTGATGGAAGCGTATTTAATATTTGGAGACCTATCACAGCATGGCATCACAAGGCCAAAAATGGGTCCAATGACCCTCAAATCAGAAACAGGCCGATCTGCAGTAATTGATGTTGGGATTGTTGGATTGATCAAAAAAGGCATCATCAAAGTAAGTATATCCTTGACATGACATAAATTTATAACATATGTTGATTTCATATGCCAAGTTATCAATGTATTTTTATCTCCTAAAGGTTCAAGGGAGCATTAGTAAGATCAAGGGCAACATAGTTAAATTACAATGCAGTAAAAGAATGTCATTTGATGCAACTGTGTTTGCAACTGGATACAAAAGCACGGCAAATATGTGGCTCAAGGTAATATAGTTTGTGTTTGTACATGTCTGAGTTTGTTTTCTTGGTGTAACCATTATTAAATCTGCTAACAAGGTCTATATGTTTTTAATCCAGGATGGTGAGAGCATGTTAAATGGCAACGGACTGCCCATCCAAAAATATCCGAATCATTGGAAAGGTGAAAATGGGCTCTACTGTGCTGGGTTGGCGTGGAGAGGATTAGCTGGTATTGCAACAGATGCCAAGAATATCGCTAATGACATCAAATCTGTGATGGACTCTATGTCAAGTTAAATAATCTTTTACATGTAGTTTACCATGGCAAGCATGCTAGAAGGTTGATTCTTTGAGAAATATATCCATTGTGTCACCTTTGTATCTAGCTTTCAGACAAGTAAATTTATGTTTATTTTAAGGTTCATATGTGCCCTGGAGAGTGATGTACTATTATACTATAATCAAGGGCTTTGTACTCTTATTACGCGGAGAGATTCCTAATTTTGGTTGAACCTACAACTGTGTATTATATTTTATTTACATGAAATTATATGTGCAAAAGGCATGCGCTCAATACTCTATTATCTATACCAAAATCACTTGTGGCGTGTTTACCCCATCAACATACAACTGTAGGAGGTAGTAATCACATCAGCCTAAAATAATTCCATAGTTCACTACATCCATCACCAGTATTGTAGTGCTATTCAGTCTTAGAATGGCACTAGTTATCCTCCCGTGCATCTGCATGGGGTAGCTGACTTACTATAAATCATTAAAAATATTTGTGAACATATTTAGAAACTTAAAAACTAAAACTTAGAACACCATATGATGGAAAACTACCATTTCGAACATGTATTTGTGGTTACGAGATACACGTATCCTTAACTGTTGTGGACACAGTTTGTTGTGCCCGAAGCGCAGGGTTTGCAGTATGCAGTAAGTTTTCCATCGGCTGAGATCCAAGGTATCCATCCCCATAGTCTTGGATATAAATTGCTTATTACCTTGCTACCATGGTGCCAATACTTCGATTGTTATACGAAGGCTGATATGTACTACATGCACTATATATTTTCACTGGGTACATGAACACAATTTTTTAGTATAGTTACCACTGGAAGAGATCCATTTGTTTAGTATTATTAGTAATAGAAAGTTTTCACATATATAAGAGATGGACTGTTTGATATGACGCACAAACAAACAAACGACTAAAGGAACTACATGACAAACAATTAACTTTTGAAAGAAGAAATTCTATGAAATTTTGTTTTATCATGCATGCTTCAGAACAGGTGTGACATGTCTTTTGGTTGCAGACTCATGTAATGACAACATAATTTATTCTGTTGGGATGACACTTGCTCACCATCTTTCACTAAATCAAGTGAATAACCTCTTTGTGACGGCAGCGAATTTCATATTTGGAGACCTATCGAGGCATAGCATCACAAGGCCCAAAACCAAAAATGGATCACAACGACCCCCAAGTTAGAAACCTACCGATCCACGGGGATTGATGTTGGGACTGTTGGATTAATAAAAAAAACATCATCAGAGTATTTGGAATATTTGAAGGAATCTGCCTTATTAGTCATATTTTTTATAGTTGAAAATAATAAGTAGACCTTTTCTCTCATAATGTCGGTTTGTTTTCTAGTTGGCACTTCTAGAGATATCCTAGTCATCTACCTAGATAATATAGATCTGACTCAAATGCGCAATTGTATATTTCAAAAATAAGGCACTTACATGACGAAGAAGGCGGCTACTTGCAGATATACTGAATGTTCATTATATTTGAAGGCATAACAAGCAATCATTTGTTTTCTTTTTGGAGAAACACCGACATTGGATTTATAGAAGTGTCAATGGGATATATATAACATCATTTGAATCAAGACAATAAGAAATCCTAAGTACTTTTTCTTACAATGTGAACTGACGGAATAAAGCATATATAGTGGATGAGCTTCTCCCAGTTTTGTCTATTGCTTTTATCAACTGATGACTCTTTGGAATTTACTGATTTCCAAGAAAAAATATACTCGGATGGCAAAGGTTGCTGATGCCAAACTTGAATTAGCTAAAAGCAACTATAACCAGTAACTGAAAGATGATCTTAACACGCTCGTGGATTGGCGGAGTGTACGTCTGTATTCTGTTTTCCCTTTTCAAAAATAGCACATTTAACTGATGCATTGTTCGAGCAACCTTCAAATCATTCAAAAAATAATAATCTGAGGCATTGTTCGGCCAGCCTCCTGAGTATGACATGCTGGGCCGGCCCCTTAAGCAAGGAGAAGAAGTAAGCAGGCCCAGCAATGATGAACGAGGCCTCCACAAGTCCACAAGTCCATAGAAACAGAACCCGCCAATCCGCCATCCTCCTTCCTCCTCTAGGGTTTTACTACGCAGCGCCGCCGTCTACCTCCCCATCTCCATCCCTCGCTGCCCCGCCTCCTACCCGACAGACCACCACCGAGGCCCGAGCCAGCGGCCATGACCGGCAAGAAGCACAAGTCCTCCAAGAAGCAGCCCAAGGGCAGCCGCGTGCCGCTCAGTGCCGACGACGACGCGGTCACCAACGCCGGGAATCGTCATCGCTCCGGTGCTGCCAAGCGCCACCAGGTCGAGGAGGAGGAGTTCGTGCCCTCCTCCATCAGCTCCAAGATCCTCCGCGAGGCCTTCAAGCAGCAGCAGGAGGAGATCCTCCACGTACTATTCAGTCTTTGAATGGTACAAATTATCAACCCGTGCAACTAAATGGGCTAGCTGACGTACAAATAAATCATTAAAAATATCTGTGAACTGATTTGGAAACTTAAAACTAAAAGTTAGAACACCATATGATGGAAAACTACTATTTAGAACGTGTATTTTTGGTTACATGATACTGGTATCCTTGTATGTTGTGGACACAGTTTGTTGTGCCCGAGGCGCCCAGGGTTTGCAGTATGCAGTAAGTTTCCCATCGGCTGAGATCCAAGGTATCCATCCGTCTAGTCTTGGATATAAATTGCTTATGACCTTGCGACCATGGTGCCAATACTTCGATTATTATATGGAGCCTGATATGTACTACATGCACTATATATTTTCGTTAGGTACATGAACACCATTTTTTAGTATAGTTACCACGAGAAGAGGTGCATTTTTCCAGTATAATTACTAACAGAAAGTATTTCACATATACTCCCTCCGTTCCTAAATACTTGTCTTTCTAGACATTTCAAATGACTACTACATACGGATGTATGTAGACATATTTTAGAGTGTAGATTCACTCATTTTGCTCCGTATGTAGGCACTTGTTGAAATGCCTAGAAAGACAAGTATTTAGGAACGGAGGGAGTATAAAAGATGGACTGTTTTATATCACGCACAAACAACAAAACAACTAGAGGAACTACATGACAAAAAAATAACAATTGAAAGAAGAAATTCTATAAAATTTTGTGCTATCAGGCATGCTTCAAAAGAGGCGTGACATGTCTTTTGGTTGCAGATTCATGTGATGACAAGAGAATTAATTTAGTTGGTATGACACTTGCTCACTTTCTTTCACTAAGTCTAGTGGGTGACCTCTTTGTGACGGCGGCGAATGTCATATTTGGAGATCGATCGAGGTATATGGCGTCACAAGGCCCAAAACCAAAAATGGTCGAATGACCCACAAGTTAGAAACCAACCGACCCACAATGATTGTGTTGGGACTGTTGGATTAATAAACCCTTCACCCATCAAACCCTTCCAGCTCCTTGCGGATGGACGATGCTTGGACACATTTGAAAACCTGTACTCTAGTAGTCTGATTACCACTATACTTACATCTGGGTGCCGCTTATTTGTGCATGACATGTTTGACCAATGTTGTGACCACGCAAGGGATAACGGGTACTTGTTGTGGAGGACGCGAAGAAGATGCGGTTGATAGTGAGTGGGGAGTTCCACCAAGAAATGCGGGAGTTCCTCGGCAGGCAAAAATGATCCAAGGGAAGTGACCATCTAGAAAGAAGAGAAGATGCTACTTGTCTGTACCACACGCTCCTTCTTGTGAGGAAGGCCTGAATCCACCTACCCAGCAGACAAGTCTTTAGAAGATCCAACTGCAGGAGGCAGAGTGGTAGTCTGGTAGATGTTGAAATCATTTGGACTCGACAGTCGTAAATCGAATGTAATCATATGTTTGATAGGTTCAGTCTGCAGTTTGCGCTATGCTAAATGTGAGTCACATAAGTTAGTGGATTATTCTGTTAGGCAAATCAAAATCCGATGAACTATACGTGCTCCACTTCTCCAGTTCTGTTTTGCATGGAAGTTGCGTACAATTGTGATTAATCTGTGTCAGTCAGTTTGGAACCAGACAAGTTTGCAAAACCGCATCGAGACAGGATTGACAATTTTGATTTTCAGTAAATTGGTTTATTATCTTTTTAACAAAACATATTCACACTGGTGTGTAGAGCTAAAAATACAATGAGGGTTCAATTTGATGTTCAGGCATACGACAATATGCATGTACCAAAGTTGAAATATGGCCTCACATTAAATGAGTGTTTAGTATAGAAACAAATTTATACTAAAAAACTGGTTTCAAATATTTGAACTAAAGTTCCACTTTTTTTTGGTTCAGAACATCGAACGGCTCGTTGTGTTGACACCAAAGGTATGGCAATGGTCGTCAACTCAACCAGAGGCAAAACCGAAACTGACCGTCATACAACTGAACCGGAGGCAAAACTAGCCGACAAAACCGGTTAACATGGTTGGTAACAAATCCTTGAGATGATTGTTTCCTTTTGACATCCACATTATATTAACTAGAGAAAATGAAATAGGACTTTGCCTATAAATGTGAGTTTGGAAATCAGACTTATCCTTATCATATCCTATATCGTATACAAAGAGGAAGAAACACTTGAATATTATTAGAGTAGTAATTGTCATTGGTGACGATGCAAAATGAAAGAAACATGAAGAATCTTTAATCTACACATAAAAAAGATGGTCGATAAGTTTCCAATACCAACAATCGATCAACGGTTTGTTTTCTACCTATTTTGTATCAGTACACGCTTTCACAACCAACAACGGCTCCATTTTTAGATGGAAATACTCCTACACACTAGGATTAGGCCTCAATAAATATTTACCTTTTTCATCCCTCAATCCATAAAATGGATTGGCCCATGAAGGATACCAATATATATATGCCCCATACACGAGCATGTCATCTAATGTTCATCGAGCAAACACACAAACACTGGACTACCACCAAAATTATCAAACAACTTTGTCAAGTCTTCTATTTGAAATGGAGGGTGTTACAGTGTAGATTGTTGGTTCTGGGCCAGCAGGCCTCGCAACGGCAGCATGCCTTAGCCAATTCTTAATTCCTTATGCCATCGTCGAGCGCGAGAGCTGTAGCGCGTCACTCTGGCGCAACCGTGCGTATGATCGCCTCAAGCTGCATCTCGCAAAGGAGTTCTGTGAGTTGCCACACGTGTCATACCCTATAGATGTACCAACATACATACCAAAAACCTTGTTTGTGAAGTACTTGGATGACTATGTTGAGCGTTTCAACATTCAACCAAAGTATCTCACCAGCGTGGAGTCATCCACATATGACAATGATGAAAAATGTTGGTCCATTGTGGCAAAGGACATGTCAAAGTGCATCACAGTCAAGTTCACGGCGAAGTTTCTTGTTGTGGCAAGTGGTGAGAATAGTGAAGAGAATATTCCAATGTTCCCTAGACTTGAAAATTTTCCAGGTGATGTTATCCACTCCTCAAGGTACACGGCAGGCAAGAGCTACTTTGGCAAGAATGTATTGGTCATTATATCTCGCAACTCCGGGATGGAAATTGCTTATGACCTTGCGACCCATGGTGCCAACACATCAATTGTTATACGAAGCCCGGTACGTACGTGCACTATATACTTTCATTGGGTGCATGAAAGCAAATTCTTAGTATAGTTAGTAATAGAAGAGATGCAATTTTCAGTGTTTTACTAATAGGAAGTATTTCACATAGAAAAAGAGATGGACTGTTTTATATCACACACAAACAACTGAAAGACTAGAGGAACGACATGACAAAAAATTATTTCTTGAAAGAAGAAATTCTATGAAATTTTATTTATCGTGCATACTTCAAAAGAGGTGTGACATGTTTTGTGGTTGCAGATTCATGTAATGACATAGGAATTAATTTGTTTGGGGATGACACTTGCTCACTGAGGGAGTCCCGGATTAGGGGGTGTCCGGATAGCCGAACTATCATCTTCGGCTGGACTCCTGGACTATGAAGATACAAGATTGAAGACTTCGTCCCGTGTCCGGATGGGACTTTCCTTGGTGTGGAAGGCAAGCTTGGCGATACGGATATGTAGATCTCCTGCCATTGTAACCGACTCTGTGTAACCCTAACCGTCTTAGGTGCCTATATAAACCGCAGGGTTTTAGTCCGTAGGACGAACAAAAATCATACCATAGGCTAGCTTCTAGGGTTTAGCCTCCTTGATCTTGTGGTAGATCTCCTCTTGTACTACCCATATCATCAATATCAATCAAGCAGGAGTAGGGTTTTACCTCCATCGAGAGGGCCCGAACCTGGGTAAAAACATCGTGTCCCTTGTCTCATGTTACCATCCGCCTAGACGCACAGTTCGGGACCCCTACCCGAGATCCGCCGGTTTTGATACCGACATTGGTGCTTTCATTGAGAGTTCCTATGTGCCGTCGCCATCAGGAAGGATGCCTCATCCCGTCTTTAAAGATGGCACTGTTGCTAAAGGAGCTTTGGCTATCGGCCAAACTCTCCGGCTAGGCAGTTTTCTTATGACTGCTTGTCCGGCCACCGCGCCAACGATGACTTCTCGGGCCATCGTAAGCAATCTTCACATCACCTCGGAACTTGCCGAGCAGATAGATCTGATGGAGCTCTCTTCCTTAAACGAGCTCTTGGATCGCATCCCCGTCCTGGGAGTCGTTACAGACTACAATCAGATTGGGCTTAAACCCGATCTGAGAGAGATCAACTCTCCCCAGGTTACCCACCACGTTGCTGTGGTAGAGGAACAATACGGCGACCCTTCTTCTATCTTAAGGACTAGCTATGTCCAGATTCCCAATCCCTCCATGCCGGATTCCCGCAGAGGGGAGGATGTTACTCAAGCCCTGAACCTAAAGTCGGGCGGCGGGCTAGATTCATTGGACAACATCCAAGAGCCCAAGCTTCCAAGTTCAGAAACTACTTGGCCCCTGAGTTTTAAAGTGGACGGGGTTCCGAATTTAATTACACCCGCCCACCCAAACATAAGCGATCTATCCCAAATCCGGCAAGAGCCCGCAGAAATAGTACACCATTACCGGGCCAGATTCCTCCTGGTTATGAACAGGATAAAGGACTGCCGCAAGGAGGACGCAATTTCATTCTTCTGCAATAATTGCACGAACAAGGGAATCCTAAACGCCGTAAGTCATCATGAAATTACATGCTTTGCTAACTTGGCGTCCATAGTACAAAAGTACTGTGTGATGGAAAGCGCCTGGAAAACCGAAATCAATTTTTGGGACAATCCGGCCCTGAATACAACCCCAGTCCAAAATAAAAGGGTGCATCATCGCCAGGCACCTGGGTTAAATACCAAAAAGCAAAAACCCTCTATAGGGCGTGGAACCGTATTGGAAGGATGGCTCAATGGACCCTGCAAAATTCATAGTACAGAGGGTGCCACTCCAACTCATAGCCTTAGAGCATGTTGGATACTACGGCAGGTGGCCAAAAGTGGTGAAGAACTTCTAACTCCAGAGCACCAGCCCAAGGATACCAGTACGGTATTAATAGTCTTCGAGACTTTCACATCAAATAATATGCGGAAACGAACACTCCGCAGCCTTGCGGAAGTCTACCAAGTAGCAACAATAAACCCATGGAGTGACACGGCCATTACCTTTAATGCCAGTGACGAACCAAAATTCCGAACAGCCCGAGCACCAGCCGCATTGGTCCTCAGTCCAATAGTGGATGGCTTTTGCGTTACCAAGGTACTCATGGACGGTGGCAGCGGAAACCCTCAGAAAAATGGAAATAGACTGGAGCCGCATTGAGCGAAGCAACACAACCTTTAGAGGAATAATCTCCAGTCAGGAAGCATGCTGTACAGGAAAAATCACACTGGATGTGGTGTTCGGCACGCCGGATAATTACAGGTCCGAGGAGGTCACGTTCCAAGTGGCCCCGTTCAGCAGCGGTATCACGCTCTATTAGGGCGAGAGGCATTCACAATTTTTCAAGCTATACCCCATTACGGGTACATGAAGCTCAAAATGCCCGGGCCCAACGGAATCATCACTCTTGCTAGTGACCCGGACATAGCACTCCACGCCGAAAATAAGACAGCTGCACTGGCCCTTGAGGCACTATCCGAAGCCCTAGCGGCCGAGGAACTCACTGTGCTGTGCTCTATGGTGAATAGGGACGATGTGATACTCGATAAGAGATCCAAGTCCACCTCCTTTAAACCAGCAGACGAAATAGTCAAATTCCAAGTCCATCCAATGGACCCTACAAAAACGGCCTCCATCGGGGCACAATTAAACCCTGATGTAGACGCCGCACTACGAGAATTCCTATGCAAAAATTGGGACATTTTTACCTGGCACCCTTCAGACATGCCAGGAATCCCACGCCGGCTGGCCGAGCACAGCCTAAACATCCTAAAAGGATTCAAGCCAGTCAAGAAGGCTCTTCGGCGTTTCTCCGAACTCAAGAGACAGGCCATGGGAGAGGAGCTGGCCAAATTATTGGAGGCCGGATTCATCAGAGATATAAAACATCCGGACTGGCTAGCAAACCTGGTGATGGTACCAAAGAAGGATAAATCCTGGTGCCTATGTGTCGATTTTAAGGACCTCAACAAGGCTTGCCCAAAGGACCCCTTCCCACTCCCCCGCATCGATCAAATTATCGACGCTACCGCAGGACACGACTCATTGTGTTTCCTCGATGCATACTCAGGCTACCACCAAATTAAGATGGCAGAGCCTGACCAGGCCGCAACGGCATACATCACCCTATACGGCCCATTCTGCTTCAACACAATGCCCTTTGGGCTCAAAAACACCGGCGCAACATATCAGCGCATGATTCAGACATGTCTAGCAAACCAGATCGGCAAAACAGTGGAGGCATACGTGGACGATGTGGTCGTCAAAAACAAGCACGTCGAAACTCTAGTAGACGATCTGAGGCTCACGTTCGACAATCTCCGAACATATGACATTAAGCTTAACCCGGAAAAATGCATTTTCGGCGTACCAGCTGGAAAGCTCTTGGGATTCATTGTATCCGGTAGAGGAATTGAAGCAAACCCAGCCAAGATCCAAGCTCTGTCACAATTGGATATCCCAAAGGACCTCGAACAAATACAAAAATTGACGGATGCATGGCGGCTCTGAGCCGCTTTATCTCCCGTTTAGGAGAAAAGGAATTACCTCTTTATCGCCTCCTCTGACGCACCGAACACTTTGAGTGGACGGATGTCGCCACGACCGGACTCGAAGAAATAAAAGCCATATTGGCAACAAACCCGGTCCTGGCCGCGCCCAACATGGGCGAACCAATGCTATTATATATAGCGGCAACTCATCAAGTTGTGAGCGCAGTGCTCGTTGTCGAACGAGAAGCAGACGGACACAAGTTTCCACTTCAAAAACCAGTTTACTCCGTGTTCACTGTCCTAACTCCATGCAAGTCACGGTACCCGCATTATCAAAAGATAGTGTACGCAGTGTTCATGGCATCCCGGAAGCTGCGACACTACTTTGAAGAGTGTTCGATAACAGTAGCTGCCGAAGTACCTCTTAACGACATCATAAACAACCGCAACGCGACGGGCCGGATTGCCAAATGGGCCATTGAGCTCCTCCCATTCGACATAACCTATAAGCCACGGCGAGCTATTAAGTCGCAAGTTTTGGCCGACTTCATCGCCGAATGGACTGAAGCCGAACTCCCTAAAGAGTACGACTCCAAAATGTTGGCTGGTTTGGGGCTGGTGTCGTTTTGACGTCCCCAACCGGAGATACGGTTCAATACGTACTCCAGATAATGTATACGGACTCCAACAATGCAGCTGAATACGAGGCCCTTCTACACGGCCTCCGGATGGCAGTCTCCATGGGCATTCAACGCCTAGAGGTGTGCGGGGATTCAAACCTCGCGATATCCCAAATAAATGGAGACTTCGATGCCAAGGATCCGAAAATGGCAGCCTATCGCCATGCTGTTCTAAAAATGTCAGCTCGGTTTGAAGGGCTCGAATTTCAGCATATAGCCCGGGATAACAACCAGGCAGCAGACGTATTGGCGTGCATTGGCGCAAAGCGCGATGCCGTCCCTCCCAACATCTTCCTAGAGAGGCTGATCAAGCCATCCGTACTATGGGAGGGGGAATCCGGAAATAACAACCCGGACCCAACCGCACTGCCCGACACCGAACATTCTGACACAATTGGTGGTTCTGCCAACGAAGTAACATCTTCAGCCCACGTAATAATGGCAGTCATTGCCCCATGGACGGGACCATTCCTAGCCTGCCTAACCAGGCAGGAACTTCCCGAGGACCAAAACGAGGCCCGCTGCATAGTGCGGCGATCTAAAGCCTATAACGTCCATGAGGGAGAGCTTTACAATAAAAGCACAACCGGAGTCCTTCAAAGGTGTATCTCCGAAGAGGAAGGGCGGAATCTTCTGGCTGAAATTCATGCCGGACTCGGCGGACACCATGCCGCAGCCCGGGCCCTTGTAGGAAAGGCCTTCCGCACAGGATTTTATTGGCCAACGACCCGGGCAGATGCTCAGGACTTAGTCCAACGATGCGTCGGTTGCCAACTCTTTGCTAATCAAAGCCACATGCCACCCACCGCCCTCAAAACTATACCCATAACCTGGCCCTTTGTGGTCTGGGGGCTTGACATGGTTGGACCCCTTAAAGGAGGAACCCACAAGCAAAAATAGCTACTAGTCATGGTGGATAAATTCACCAAATGGATAGAGGCCAAACCTGTTAAGACGGCCGAATCCGGACCGGTGATAGACTTCATATCAGGGGTCGTACACTGTTACAGCATCCCCCATAGCATCATCACTGATAACGGCACGAACTTTACGGCCGACGAGGTCAAACTCTGGTGCAAAAACATGGGCATCAAGCTCGACTATGCTTCAGTCTATCAACCCTCAAACTAATGGTCAAGTAGAGCGAGCAAATGGTCTAATCATGAGGGGCATCAAACCCAGACTAGTGCGGTCCCTCAAGGAATCTAACATGCACTGGGTAGAGGAGCTCGACTCTGTACTCTGGGGGCTCCGGACCACTCCGAATCGCACCACCGGATTTACACCATTCTTTATGGTATATGGCGCAGAGGCAGTTCTGCCCTGCGACATAATTCATGACTCACCTCGCGTGCGCATGTACGAAGAAAGATAAGCCGAGCTTGATCGGCAGGACAGTTTGGACATATTAGAGGAGGAGCGTGACGTGGCAAAAGCCCGTTCCGCATTCTATCAACAGCAAGCTCGAAGATATCAAAGCAGAGAAGTACGGGCCAAAACTTACAACGTTGGCGAGTTAGTTCTACGCCTGCTGGACAAGAAAAAGGACAAACTCAAGCCCAAATAGGAAGGTCCCTTTATCATCAACCAAGTCTTGACCGGAGGAGCGTACCGTCTGCGGGATGCAACGGATAACCGACTTGAGCCGAACCCATGGAACGCAGCCCGTCTCCAAAGATTCTACGCCTAGCGCTGGATTCTGAGTTCGTCTCCTTCCTCCGTCTATATTTTACATATCAGCTGTCTTTTGTTTCTCTCCTTCTACCTACTTTTCTATTACAGCCTTTGAAAGCTTGTTTGCGCATTGTTCGCACACACTTGACGCGCTATCCGCGCTCATTATACCTGGGGGCTTCTTTAACAGAAGCTTATTTATACGGGCTTCATGCCCAACACATGTGTCACACTTCCGCAAGTACCTTTTATTCACCATTATATGCATCGATATGACTTAAGTTTTGGCCAAGCAAGGTTGCCTGATTCCTGTGCTTACCCCTACGTTCCCGATTGTTTGGCTAGGTGGTAAAGGGAGCACCTCTGCGATTGTTACTGCCGGGTTAGCCGGATGTGTACCTCAGACTGGGTGAAGCCGAAAGCTAGCGTTCTTAAGGGAATATTCGGTCGGTGAACAAAAAGACGATTTAATACCTATTTTTCTGCCCCCAGACGTTTTTCTGCTTTTTTTGCAGTCTGGACATGCACTTTAGGGCATGCCTCCCAGGGAAAGGAACCCCTAACGGAACTATTCTCACTACTAGGAAAAGGGCTATAGATGGAATTGACACTAATGGCGCACCAGACATGTGTGCGCCATTACTATATACTAATGGCGCACCATGTGTTGGTACGCCATTAGTGTCCAAATACTAATGGCGCACCACATCCACGGTGCGCCATTAGTAAAAATATTTTTTAAAAAATTTTGTTCAAAACTACTAATGGCGCACCGTGGGAGTGGTGCACCATTACTAGTTGAACTAGTAATGGCGCACCACATCCACGGTGCGCCATTAGTAAAAAAAAATTTAAAACTTTTTTTTGAATTTTTTTTCAAAACTACTAATGGCGCACCGTGGGAGTGGTGCGCCATTACTAGTTGAACTAGTAATGGCGCACCATGCCACGATGCGCCATTAGTAACTTGGCCACCACTTCCACCGAATGCACCCCCCCTGGTGGATCGCCTTTTCAGTTTTAAAAAAAATAAAAGAAAATGATGAAAATGTCAAAAAAATAAAAGAAAATAAGTTTCCCATGTGATATGTGGCCTAGTTGTTGCTAAAATTTGCAAATATGAATTTCGACTTCATTTGCAAAATCTCGCGAGAATTTGTAAAAATGGGCATAACTTTTGCATACTAACTCGGATGAAAAAGTTTTTTATATGAAAAATTATCTACTCGAAAAGTTACATCCAAATTTAACCGGGGGAACCCCGTTAAACATTTTCAAAATCCTCAAAAACCTAACAGAAAAAAGATACGGGGCTTTTAAGATCTGGAGAGGCAAAAAAAATCAAAAAAATTCAAACTTACTAATGGCGCACCTACCCATGGTGCGCCATTACTATCTTCCCGCCTTCAAAATTCAAAATAAGTCAAAAAAAAGTTACTAATGGCGCACCTGCCCATGGTGCGCCATTAGTATCTTCCCTCCTTCAAAATTCAATTACTAATGGCGCACCTGCCCATGGTGCGCCATTAGTATCTTCCCGCCTTCATAATTCAAAAAAAAATAAAAAAATAAAAAAAGTTACTAATGGCGCACCTGCCCGCGGTGCGCCATTAGTATGCCGTATATATGGCTGGCCGTGGTCCTCTCCTCCTTATCTCTTCATTCCACCTCTCCTACACTCCATCTCCTCCTCTCCTACACTCCATCTTCCCTTCTCTCCTCCACCATACTTCTCCTCTCCGGTGACCTCCTCCGCCTCTCCGGCGACCTCCTCCTCCCTCCTCCCCTCCCCTCCCCTCCCCTCACGGTTTCT
>NC_041383.1:800202862-800293341 GCF_002162155.2 Triticum dicoccoides | reverse complement strand
TCTCCTCCCATCCCCTCATGGTTTCTCCTTCCTCCTCTCCGATGCTCCGGTGAAGTCCTCTCCAGCGACCTCCTCCTCCTCCTCTCCGGCGATGTAGGCGAGCGCCTCTCCGGTGACCTCCTCCTCCTCCTCTCCGGCGAACTCCTCTCCGGCAAAAGAACACGGCAAAAGTACGTACAAGATCCAAAAACAGGAACAAAATTTGAAATAATGTCGTGCCAAAAAACAAGCAAAAAAACGAGCAAAAAATGGGCAAAAAATCACGATCCAGATCTAGATTCAAAATGGCGCATCACTAAACAGTGCGCCATTAGTATGCCGAAGTTACTAATGGCGCATCCCGTTGTCGTGCGCCATTAGTATGCCAAAGCACCTGGGTATACATGGCCCCTGGGAGGCATACTAATGGCGCACCGTGGCCTATACTAATGGAGCACCAGTGGTGCGCCATTAGTATACCAGATACTAATGGCGCACCAGTGGTGCGCCATTAGTAAAAATTACTAATGGCGTGATAGTAATGGCGCACCAGTGATGCGCCATTAATGGCCAAATTAGGTGCGCCATTAGTAGCGGTTTTTCTAGTAGTGTCTCCCTGGAAGATGTTTCTTACTAACCATGTAATATAACATAACTAGTTGGGCACTTGTCTGATAAAGCACTAATGACCCCTATGCCTGGTCTCCACGCATGCCCCGGTTCTTATATAACCGCGAGGGTATTCGGACACACTCCAGACTATTGGGTCCCGAGGTTGAAGAGAAAAGGTCCGCTATGACAAACGATCTACAATCCGGCTAGAAGGCATTTTTCATGTCATCTTAAATTACATAGTCAATTCGACTGATTGTATTCCTCTTCGATGCCATCTAATAGGCTGTCTAGTTTACAGTCCTGCTGGGAATACTTTGCGGCCAACTCTACTTGGCCATACACTAAGCTCACAGGGATCTCCTTCCCATCGGGCCCTGCAGGTCCGACCTTGGCCATGTGGTTTGGGTCAGCCTTCGTGTACCGCGTCTTCACCATGGCCCAGGCCTCCCTGGCGCCTTGACGGCAGGCCGATATCTTCCATAATCGGAAGTGCCGCCGCGCTCCCTGAAGCTTCTCCGCAAGCTCTCCAAGGCCTTCGAGCAGGGAGATGGATGGCCACAAGGCCTGGGCGACGTCTTTCATCACCTGCCGAACTCGTTCGTGCAGTTACAAGAGCTCGGGAAGAAGGTCACCCGTAGAGCCGGGCATTTCCTCTGCAGGACAGCCTGTGACCATACCTACAGACATAACTCTATTAGTCGACTTCCTCGCCAAACTCTTTTTCAAAGTTCGTTCAAGCACTTACTAAAAATGCCGCGTCGAAGCCGCCGATTCTCCTTGACGGAGTCTGAAAGCTGGGCACGAACATCCTTTAGTTCCTCACCCAGTTGGGTGTTGGCATCTTGGAGATTATTTTTCTCTTGCCTCACCCTTGTAAGCACGTTCTCGCCGGCCTTTAGCCGGCGCATGAGTTGTTGCTTGTCCGGATCTATCCCGGCGCCATCTGCAATATTATTGTCAGACTTATACACACGCCGCACTTCACAATTTACTTATCTTTTGAAGCATATATTACTAGAGGGGATCTCTTTGGCTTCCCCCGCTGCGGCTAGTGCGGCTTCAAGTTGGGCTTTGCACTCCTCCAGCTCCTGGGATAGTTGGGTATTCTTTTCTGTAAGATCCTGCACAATAAATGATCCTTAAATCAGTTATTCTAACTATTTCAAGTCTCGGGGGCTACTGGCATATATAACTGTCAGATTTTCTCACCCGTATGTCTTTTACATACTGCTCCGTGGCTCTGGCTAGACCATTTTAAGCGGCACGGAGGTGCGCATCTCCCGAATTAAAGGCATCCAATGCTTCTGGGGAGAAACATGCGTCGTGAAGAACTGTCCGGCGACGCCTGTGATTCATGGCACTCTCTACCTCGGAATTGGTGGCAAATAACCTGTCGGCATCCTCTGTCGGAGGAGCATCCGATGCACGCCTCGTGTTCACCTCCGCTTCTGGACTTGGCTTTGGAGCCTGTCAAGTGGAGGATTGATTGGCAACATCTCCGGATACAGTCCGGCGAGCGCTCTTCTTCCTGAAAAAGCACGAGCGTTAGTATGTCTCCCGGGAATAAAGCCCAGGAGTAAGGTGACACGCCATACCGTTGCGCTGGAGTTTCGATCCGGACCGCACTTCTTTTCAGCCTGCTGGGCCATACTGCCCCTTGTTGGCTAGCCGCCGCGGGCTCGGCCTTCCGCCTCAAGGGCGCCCCCTGCGAAACGCCATCGGTATATGGTGATCAAAAATAAGCACGGATGGGTCATTTTTAATGTCTTGGGACTTCGATCTCAATTACCTGTGAGGCGGGAAGTATTCCGGGGTAATCGGCCGTAATGGCGACCAAGGCATTATTGATGCTCAGTTGGTGGAATACCCCGTCGATCAGCTCCACCGATATGTCCGGATCCTGTTGGGAGGTCGGATCGAGGAACCGTTCTGGATCCTCAGGTTGTGGAGACGGGCTGTTTATATCCTTTACGGCTCGGCGCAGTTCCTGCGCTGAAATCACAAAATGAGATACTTGACTATGGGAGTACGGATCGGATAAGCAAAATAAATGTCCGGTTACCAAGCTTGGAGGATTGTTCATATAAAATCCGCTCTGAGGATTGACACGGAGGAATTCCTCCTCTTCTCCCTTGTACAATGCGGACAAGATCTTCGTCAGATCGGCGACCGGTCCCGGCCCCTTACGGCCGCAGCGGGTGGCATCATCCTCCCCGTTGAAATCCCACATGGGGTGGCCTCTATACTGGAGCGGCTGCACCCCCTGCATAATGCATATGGACATGACCCCGATCATGGTCAGTCCGGAATGAGCTAACAACCTTATCCGACTCATCAGGTAAATGACGTCCCTGTCGATTTCCCTCTGAGGGCTCCGTGGATGCCAGCTTAGGTATTTCTTCAAAGGAGCGTTATTAAACTCAGGGAGGCCGACCCGAACAGGATCCGGCAGGGGGACATCTTCTATATAAAACCATGCCGAAGGCCAGTCTTCGGACGCCTTCATCGGGGTTCCGGATAGGTATCCGGTCCCGACGATGCGCCATAGTTCGGCTCCGCCCACTTGATATATCGACCCCTCTTGAGAACGGGGCACAAGGCAAAACAGCTCCTTCCACAACGCAAAATGAGGCTCGATACCCCAAAACAGCTCGCAAAGGGCCACAAAGCCCGCGATATGCAAAATGGATTTCTGTCGGATGCGCTCTGATGAATACTCGCGAGGGGAGGATGGTGTGAATCGGATCTAGATCCTCGTCTCTTTTATAGACAGCTCATTTGCGCAGCTAAGGGGGTAAATGTAAAAATACCCTGACTTTTCACATTCATTCAACACGTGGAAAACGGCCATTATTGGGCGTGGAAGCCAAGGAGCGCAATATTCACAGGAAGCCGGACGCTATTCAACAGGTACAAAGGATTTGGAGAAGAACCCGCCTTGCAATGTCGACGACAATTTACGCGCCGGACTCATCGCCATTGAAGCCTGGTTCAGGGGCTACTGAGGGAGTCCCGGATTAGGGGGTGTCCAGATAGCCGAACTATCATCTTCGGCCAGACCCCTGGACTATGAAGATACAAGATTGAAGACTTCGTCTCGTGTCTGGATGGGACTTTCCTTGGCGTGGAAGGCAAGCTTGGCGATACGGATATGTAGATCTCCTGCCATTGTAACCGACTCTGTGTAACCCTAACTCTCTTCGGTGCCTATATAAACTGGAGGGTTTTAGTCCGTAGGACGAACAACAATCATACCATAGGCTAGCTTCTAGGGTTTAGCCTCCTTGATCTCGTGGTAGATCTACTCTTGTACTACCCATATCATCAATATCAAACAAGCAGGAGTAGGGTTTTACCTCCATCGAGAGGGGCCGAACCTGGGTAAAAACATCGTGCCCCTTGTCTCCTGTTACCATCCGCCTAGACGCATAGTTCGGGACCCCCAACCAGAGATCCACCGGTTTTGACACCGACACTCACCGTCTTCCATTGAATCTAGTGGATAAACTCCTTGTGATGGCAGCGTATTTAATATTTGGAGACCTGTCACAGCATGGCATCACAAGGCCAAAAATGGGTCCAATGACCCTCAAATCAGAAACAAGCCGATCTCCAGTGATTGATGTTGGGACTGTTGGATTGATCAAAAAAGGCATCATCAAAGTAAGTATATCCTTGACATGACATAAATTTATAACATATGTTGATTTGATATGCCAAGTTATAAATGTATTTTTATCTCCTAAAGGTTCAAGGGAGCATTAGTAAGATCAAGGGCAACATAGTTAAATTTCAATGCAGTAAAAGAATGTCATTTGATGCAATTGTGTTTGCAACTGGATACAAAAGCACGGCAAATATGTGGCTCAAGGTAATATAGCTTGTGTTTGTACATGTCTGAGTTTGTTTTCTTGGTGTAACCATTATTAAATCTGCTAACAAGGTCTATGTGTTTTTAATCCAGAATGGTGAGAGCATGTTAAATGGCAACGGACTGCTCATCCAAAAATATCCGAATCATTGGTAAGGTGAAAATGGTCTCTACTGTGATGGGTTGGCGAGGAGAGGATTAGCTGGTATTGCAACAGATGCCAAGAATATCGATAATGACATCAAATCTGTGATGGACTCTATTTCAAGTTAAATTATCTTTTACATGTAGTTTACCATGGCAAGCATGCTAGAAGGTTGATTCTTTGAGAAATATATCCATTGTGTCACCTTTGTATCTAGCTTTTAGACAAGTAAATTTATGTTTATTTTAAGGTTCATATGTGCCCCCGAGAGAGATGTACTATTATACTATAATCAAGGGCTTTGTACTCTTATTACGTGGAGAGATTCCTAATTTTGGTTGAACCTACAACTGTGTATTATATTTTATTTACTTGAAATTATATGTGCAAAAGGCATGCGCTCAATATTATATTATCTATACCAAAATCTCTTGTGGCGTGTTTACCCCATCAACATACAACTGTAGGAGGTAGTAATCATATCAGCCTAAAATAAATGCATAGTTCACTACATCCATTGCTAGTACTGTAGTGCTATTCAGTCTTAGAATGGCACTAGTTATCATCCCGTGCATCTGCATGGGGTAGCTGACATACTATAAATCATTTAAAATATTTGTGAACATATTTAGAAACTTAAAACTAAAACTTCGAACACCATATGATGGAAAACTACTATTTAGAACGTGTATTTGTGGTTACGTGATACACGTATCCTTAACTGTTGTGGACACAGTTTGTTGTGCCCGAAGCGCAGGGTTTGCAGTATGCAGTAAGTTTTCCATCGGCTGAGATCCAAGATATCCATTCGCATAGTCTTGGATATAAATTGCTTATTACCTTCTGACCATGGTGCCAATACTTCGATTGTTATACGAAGGCTGATATGTACTACATGCTTTATATATTTTCACTGGGTACATGAACACAATTTTTTAGTATAGTTACCACTGGAAGAGATCCATTTTTTAGTATTATTACTAATAGAAAGTATTCACATATATAAGAGATGGACTGTTTAATATGACGCACAAACAAACAAACGACTAGAGGAACTAGATGACAAACAATTAACTTTTGAAAGAAGAAATTCTATGAAATTTTGCTTTATCATGCCGGCTTCAGAAGAGGTGTGACATGTCTTTTGGTTGCAGATTCATGTAATGACAACTGAATTTATTCAGTTGGGATGACACTTGCTCACCATCTTTCACTAAATCTAGTGAATAACCTCTTTGTGACAGCAGCGAATTTCATATTTGGAGACCGATCGATGCATGGCATCACAAGGCCCAAAACCAAAAATGGATCACAACGACCCTCAAGTTAGAAACCTACCGATCCATAGTGATTGATGTTGGGACTGTTGGATTAATAAAAAAACATCACCAGAGTATTTGGAATATTTGAAGGAATCTGCCTTATTAGTCATATTTTTATAATTGAAAATAATAAGTAGACCTTTTCTCTCATAATGTCGGTTTGTTTTCTAGTTGGCACTTCTAGAGAGATCCTAGTCATCTACCTAGATAATATAGATCTAACTTAAATGCAGAATTATATATTTCAAAAATAAGGCACATACATGACGAAGAAGGTGGCTAGGCATATATACTGAATGTTCATTATATTTGAAGGCATAACAAGCAATCATTTGTTTTCTTTTTGGAGAAACACCGACATTGGATTTATAAAAGTATCAATGGGATATATAGAACATCATTTCAATCAAGACAATAAGAAATCCTAAGTACTTTTTTTACAATGTGAACTGACGGAATAAAGCATATATAGTGGATGAGTTTCTCCTAGTTTTGTCTATCGCTTTTATCAACTGATGACTCATTGGAATTTACTGACTTCCAAGACAAAATATACTCGGATGGCAAAGATTGCTGATGCCAAACTTGAATTAGCTAAAAGCAACTCTAACCAGTAACTGAAAGATGATCTTAACACGCTCGTGGATTGGCGGAGTGTACCTCTGTATTCTGTTTTCCCTTTTCAAAAATAGCATATTTAACTGATGCATGATAACCCACAAGTATAGGGGATCGCAACAGTTTTCAAGGGTAGAGTATTCAACCCAAATTTATTTATTCGGCACAAGGGGAGCCAAAGAATATTCTCAAGTATTAGTAGTTGAGTTGTCAATTCAACCACACCTGGATAACTTAGTATCTGCAGCAAAGTATTTAGTAGCAAAGTAATATGGAAGTAACGGTAACGGTAGCAAAAGTAATATTTTTGTGTTTTGTAGTGATTGTAACAGTAGCAACGGAAAAGTAAATAAGCGAAGAACAATATGTGAAAAGCTCGTAGGCATTGGATCGGTGATGGAGAATTATTGCGGATGCAATTATTCATGCAACAGTTATAACATAGGGTGACACAGAACTAGTTCCAATTCATCAATGTAATGTAGGCATGTATTCCCAATATAGTCATACGTGCTTATGGAAAAGAACTTGCATGACATCTTTTGTCCTACCCTCCCGTGGCAGCGGGGTCCTAACAGAAACTAAGGGACATTAAGGCATCATTTTAATAGAGTACCGGACCAAAGCATTAACACATAGTGAATACATGAACTCCTCAAACTACGGTCATCACCGGGAGTGGTCCCAATTATTGTCACTTCGGGGTTGCCGGATCATAACACATAGTAGGTGACTATAGACTTGCAAGATAGGATCAAGAACTCACATATATTCATGAAAACATAATAGGTTCAGATCTGCAGTCATGGCACTCGGGCCCTAGTGACAAGCATTAAGCATAGCAAAGTCATAGCAACATCAATCTCAGAACATAGTGGATACTAGGGATCAAACCGTAACAAAACTAACTCGATTACATGATAAATCTCATCCAACCCATCACCGTCCAGCAAGCCTACGATGGAATTACTCACGCACGGCGGTGAGCATCATGAAATTGGTGATGGAGGATGGTTGATGATGACGATGGCGACGGATTCCCCTCTCCGGAGCTCCGAACGGACTCCAGATCAGCCCTCCCGAGAGAGTTTAGGGCTTGGCGGCGGCTCCGTATCGTAAAACACGATGAATCCTTCTCTCTGATTTTTTTCTTCCCGAACACAAATATATAGAGTTGGAGTTGAGGTCGGTGGAGCACCAGGGGGCCCACGAGGCTGGGGGCGCGCCCTAGGGGGGCAGGCGCGCCTCCCACCCTCATGGACAAGGTGTGGGCCCCCTGGCCTTGATTCTTTCGCCAGTATTTTTTATTATTTCCAAAAATAATCTTCGTGAAGGTTCAGGTCATTCCGAGAACTTTAGTTTCTGCACAAAGATAACACCATTCTGCTGAAAACAGCGCCAATCTGGGTTAGTTCCATTCAAATCATGCAAGTTAGAATCCAAAACAAGGTCAAAAGTGTTTGGAAAAGTAGATACGATGGAGACGTATCAACTCCTCCAAGCTTAAACATTTGCTTGTCCTCAAGCAATTCAGTTGATAAACTAAAAGTGCTAAAGAAAAACTTTTACAAACTCTGTTTGCTCTTGTTGTTGGAAATATGTAAAGCCAGCATTCAAGTTTTCAGCAAAGATTATGAACTAACCATATTCACAATAACACTTAGGTCTCATGTTTACTCATGTCAATGGCATAATCAACTAGCGAGCAATAATAATAAATCTCGGATGATAACACTTTCTCAAAACAATCATAATATGATATAACAAGATGGTATCTCGCTAGCCCTTTCTGAGACTGCAAAACATAAATGCAGAGCACCTTTAAAGATCAAGGAGTGACTAAACGTTGTAATTCATGGTAAAAGAGATCCAGTCATAGTCATACCCGATATAAATTAATAGTAATGGATGCAAATGACAGCGGTGCTCTCCAGCTGGTGCTTTTTAATAAGAGGGTGATGATTCAACATAAAAGTAAATAGATAGGCCCTTCGCAGAGGGAAGCAGGGATTTGTAGAGGTGCTAGAGCTCAATTTTGAAATAGAGATAAATAATATTTTGAGCGGCATACTTTCATTTTCAACATAACAACCAAGAGATGGCGATATCTTCCATGCCACACACATTACAGGCGGTTCCCAAACAGAATGGTAAAGTTTATACTCCCCTCCACCAACAAGCATCAATCCATGGCTTGCTCGAAACAACGAGTGCCTCCAACTAACAAGAGTCCCGGGAGAGTTTTGTTTGCAATTATTTTGATTTGATTTGCATAAAGCATGGGACTGGGCATCCCGATGACTATCCATTTTCTCATGAGTGAGGAGCAGAGTCCAATCCTCTTGAGAATAACCCGCCTAGCATGGAAGATACAGAAAGTCCTAGTTGATACATGAGCTATCCGACCATACACAACAGAATTTCATTTGAAGGTTCAGAGTTTGGCACATACAAATTTATTTGGAACGGCAGGTAGGTACTGCATATAGGAAGGTATAGTGGACTCATATGGAATAATTTTGGGGTTTAGGGATTGGATGCACAAGCAGTATTCCCTCTTAGTACAAGTGAAGGCTAGCAAAAAACTGGGAGGTGGACCAACTAGAGAGCGACAACAGTCATGAATAAGCATTAAAATTAATAAACACTAGCCATCAACCCGTGCACCTGCACGGGCTAGTTATTTGAATAAATATTATTTAACTTTTTTTATATAGAACAGTTCTATATAAACCAAATGAACAATTGATGAATACTAAGTTCAAGAATAATCTCTCAAGTTTACTATTTAAAACACTTAAACACATAGCTTGTTTTGTGGCGAATGAATCTCATAACAGTTATTTCTCCATTTCAAGAACACATGGGGAAACCCGGTCGATAAAAATAGAACACATGGGGAATCAAAATGTTAAATTTCTTATGCGTTTGAATATATGACCATAATCTTGTTATGCGGACACAATTTTGAAATAGAAAAATTAAAATATGTCTCATTTACTACTCCTTTTAAGGTTTTAAAGCATATGTCGTGTTGCTGGCATGCTAGGAATCATTGTTTGAAATTAGCATATAAGACATTTTTAGCTTGTCAAAAACCCACAGTAAAAACTTAAGAGGTTAAAGCTGGCAACAAAAACCCAAATTACTGTTTTATATTTGGTATATCTGGACACAAAACTTGAATGGTTTTACATGCATGTAATTATCAGATTTTTTTGACATCTTATAAATATGGGTATCTATCTAAAGATTTTTCCTCCACTCCACGCATCCCAGCAGCACTCCTTTCATCATAGTTTAAAATACTTATATAGACTAAAGGTGTTCACAGTTAGATTAGACATATTGGGGGTGTCAAATTTGATAGATTGAGATAGCAATTCAGAACAATGATTATTCTTAGGTGTCCTGCGATGCACACCACTTCACAAAATCAGATGCAAAACTGATATAAATATAGCTGCAAGAAAAAGGTAGTGCAGTGTGATCACTTATGAAGCAAATTCTTAACGACATCTTTATATGAACTACATTTTTGGATTACTTTGAATGTAGCTGTGTAAAGCCAACTGTTAACTGGCTTATGATTTTAGTAGCAAGCTATAGCATTCAGAAGTAGACGTGATTAAAGAGTACCAACATGCACCTCCTTAAACAAAACGTACTACAGAAATAAGTTGTATCAAACAGGTTGATATTCCACTTTTTGCACACGATCAATAACCGTGATTCTTTGCAAGAAATAATGTGCATTTCCCAATCAATTAAATTAACAATAGTTATAGGATATGGAGAAAAAAGGTTAGTTAGTACTTGATGGCTAAGAACAAAATATTTAGATTGACATTTCGTTCTGTTGGACCCACAAAACTTGCAGCATAGAATATTCAGAACTAACGACATAACAATATTAGATGAGAGAGAAGCCTTGAACAGCTAAAGATTGGAATGTTCCAAAGAAATAATCCTTAGAAAAGCAATTGAGATTCGTGACGTACTAAGTAAGCTCTCTCCCAATGAACAGATATACCTCATTAAAAATCTAACGAATTTTAATGTCAACGGTACGTCACCTGGGAAGCTATTATCTAAATCATGACGTAGTACTCAACATAATGGCACATGAGGCACCCCCAAACTGAGTCCATGGTTTCATCAGAGATATGCCATAGTCACATGATACTGTTGGGATAATTGGTTGAAGAGACACGGTGCTTGGTTTGCACTGCATGATGCCGATATCCTTAAAGTATCAATAGGTTGGAACATTGGTCTGAACATATAATCCTACTACAGATAAATTCTTACATATATACATAAGAAACTGGAACAAAAGAACATCACCTCCAGTCCTGGACTCGAAATGACTTTGAAATATATTTGCACCAGCTCCCACCAGAGAAGAACAATGTGGCATATGAAATTTTAAGGTATATATACAAATCAGAATCATGCCCAAATGTGCTTCTTATTTCTTAACATAAATCCAGAATCAATTGAAGCTTTAGGAAAGAAGGAGCTATTTCTGTACAATTTCAGGAAATACATGCAGAGTAGTAGATTACCTCATATACTTGCCATGCATCTCTCCTACTTGATGATATCATCACAGTCATTCCATTATCATAGTACTATGTGCTCCAAGTAAAGAAACATCATGGATTTTCCATGCACAAAATCTCTTTCAGCTCTATGTTCTGTCCAGATCCAAAATGGCTTTCCTTACAGATGATGATAATATTTGACGAACTTAATTAGTAGAGAACTCTTAGCTAACTCTTGTGTGGTACTGAGGACATCGAGACAAAATAAAAAGAACTTACTCCCTCTGTAAAGAAATATAGGAGAGTTTAGATCACTACTAAACGCTCTTATATTTCTTTACGGAGGGAGTAATAGAGAACTCTCAGTCAACTCTTGTGTCATACCGACGATACCGAAACAAATTTAAAAACTGTAGCAAGAAAACTTTGGATCGGCCAATACAGTTTTATGAACCAAACTAAAAGTGACATAACCAACTAAGAATGATTGCCACGAAAACAGTAAAAAAACAGCTATACGGGCGCTTGAGCTTGCACCGTAAACGACCACGGAGTAGAAGATCTATCAAAAAGAACTTGGTTTATCTCTGTGGAGGCTGATGGCATAGTTTAAAAAGGGCATCCAAAGAAAATTTGTATATCTTGATGATACTACAAAAATAGAAGTGTCATTGTGTTTGTGTCCTCAATATCATCCATGGAAGGGTGCATGTTGCACAACTTGCGTACAGATGGAATATCAGAAAGCAGTGCTGCACTGCATTAGCCTGGACCGCTGATGATGATAGCGCTGCTGCTACGACCGAAGTTGCAGCTTCTTAAACCGGAGGCCGGAGGTGCAGCTCCTGGTGGAGTAGCGCTGTGGAAATCATACGACGGTGCTAGTGGCATGACTAAAACTACAGCTTCTTGATTCTTAGGCTGGATGTCACCTCCCGGCCGAGCAGAACGTGGAAGGTCGGGGGACGGGAGGACTCAGGGAACGTTGGCGGCGCAGGGCGTGGAAGATCGTAGGACCGGAGGATTCAAGGCAATGTCTAGATCAAGACCTAAACGAACTCTAGGGAGACAAAGGAGAATAGGCAGATGCGTTGGGTGGGACTCTAGCTAGGAGGTAGGCTTGCACACGGAGATGGTTTTTCTTTTTTACATCAGCACACGGAGATGGGTTGGGTGCATGGGTGAATTGTGTGCGTGGCTTGTTAGGACTTTATACTTGTTTTTTTTAATTATGTACGTGTTTCTTTTTAGAGATATCTGTACGTCATTCCTAAGGAGGGATGGATTTTTTCCTGCTAGTCATTATGTACGTGTATGTCTTTTTCTGCTAGTCATTACGTACGTGCAAGTTTGGTCAGATTTTGTCTTTTTTCCAGCAAAACTATGTAACATAAATTCTAAGGTCCAGATAAATCAATTATATTGATTGAACGGTTAGAATAATCTTAATGATGTGGATTAACATGGGAGTTCGTATGATGCCTCCAATTAGTAAATATAAGATTGAGTGCAAACATGAGTAGAATATAATCCACCATGAACATAAATATCGTGAAGGCTATGTTGATTTTGTTTCAACTACATGTGTGAACGTGTGCCAAGTCAAGTCACTCGAATCATTCAAAAGAGTACCACCCTATCATACCACATCACAACCATTTTAATAGCATGTTGGCACGCAAGGTAAACCATTATAAACTCCTAGCTAATTAAGCATGGCATAAACAACTACAATCTCTAATTGTTATTGCAAACATGTTTATTCATAATAGGCTGAATCAGGAACAATGAACTAATCATATTTACAGAAACAAGAGAGGTCGAGTTCATACCAGCTTCTCCCATCTCAATCAGTCCATCGTATATCGTCATTATTGCCTTTCAGTTGCACGACCGAACGATGTGAATAATAATAATAGTGCACGTGCACTGGACTAAGCTGGAATCTGCGAGCATTCAATAAACAGGAGAAGACAAGACAATATGGGCTCTTGGTTAAATGAACAATAATGCATATGAGAGCCACTTCAACAATTATATTATGGTCTTCTCCTATTGACCCCCAAAGAAAAGAAAAGAAATAAAACTATTTACATGGGAAAGCTCCCAACAAGCAAAAGAAGAACAGGAAATATTTTTGGGTTTTCTTTAATTATTACTACTACAGACAAGGAAAGTAACTAACTAAAAGCTACTACTAATTTTTTTTGGTTTTCTTAAGGTTTTTCAAACACACAAGAAGAAAGCATAAAAAAAGAAGAATAAACTAGCATGGATAATACAATGAAAGAGTATGAGAACCGACAACTAGCATGAGCGTGTGAACATAAATGTAATGTCGGTAAGAAATACGTACTCCCCCAAGCTTAGGCTTTTGGCCTAAGTTGTTCTAATGCCACGGCTGGCCTGGTGGATATCCGAAGTTGTAACTGGGGTCGTACTGAGATGCAGCGGCTATTGCATCGAGGGCTGCAGCTTGGAGGCGAGCTGCCCTCATTCTCCTCTCATACTCATTTGCCTCCTCCCTGGTTATAACATGTCTCCCTTTTGCCTGAAAGTCAAAGAAAGTAGGAGTAGGGAGAGCGACGTGATAGGTGCATCGTCTGTCAAAGATTAGTCGGCACTGGAGGAACTGATCGTTCCTCTCAAAAAACTGATGACGGACCATAGCCTCATAATCTAAATAAATAGGAGGCAACTCAATATCATACTCACGTATGTGTATACCAAGAAAATTAGCTAAACGGGTTGCATAAATTCCACCAAAGAAATCTCCATTAATTCTATTATTATGCAACCTACGTGCAATAATGGCTCCCAAATTATAATGTTTATCTCCTAACACAACGCTCCTAAGAACACTGAGATCAGGGACACACATGTGACATGCTTCATCCTTACCATTTATGCACCTACCTATGAAGGGAGCAAAATACTGTATAGCAGGAAAATGAATGCTCCCTATGGTAGCTTGTGTTATATCTCTAGACTCCCCCACAGTTATACTAGCAAGAAAATCTCTAGACTCAGATTTGCGAGGTTCACTAGGACTACCCCATTGTGGAAGGTTGCAAGCAGTATTAAAATCCTCTAAGTCCATAGTATAAGAATTTTCATAAAGATCAAACAGGACAGTTTGAGAATTGCGTGATGATGAAAATTCAAACCTCCTCACAAAGGAATCAGTGAGATAGTGGTACTGACGGCACTTATCTGCCTCGAAGCTCACAAGGTCAGCGTTACGCACATATGCGTTAAATTCTTCCTTGATTCCTGCCCGATCCATAAAGTCCTCTGAAGGCCATTCACAAGTCCGCACCTGAGCTTCTCTCAGTGGTTCATCGTGCGCATGGCGTATTGCAAGCCTGGGTCCTTGCTTCCTTGAAGGGCCACCCTGGTAAATTTTCCTAAACATATTTCTTTCTCTGAAAAATTTCTGAAAATTTTAGTAACTTCAAATAAAAGTGAACCAAACTCAACAAAATTGATAGCAACTACTCCCACAAGTGCCTAGAGACTATATCATGCATTAGAACTATTTGGAACCATATAAATTTGATATGCAAGCTCAAGAACATGGTCACCTAGGCAACACAAATTTGCAATGAATAAAGCACTAGAACAAAAACTATTTAGACCAATGGGGGAGTCACATACCGAAGAACAATGCCCCAAAGCAGTTTTATGAGTGGAGCTTTGAGCAACGAGATCGAAAATTGCAGCAAAATGAGCTAGAACTCGTGCTTGACCTGGTTGGTGATTTTTTTGGGAGGAAGAAGGAGTGTTTGGGTGCTGGAATAAGTGGAGGGGAGCCACCATGGGCCCACGAGGCAGGGGGCGCGCCTTGTACCCTCGTGGCCAGGTGCTTGCTCCCCCTGCTGTGTTCTCAGTGCCAGATATTCTCAAATATTCCAGAAAAAAATCATATTTCAATTTCGGGACATCTGGAGAACTTTTATTTTCAAGGTATTTTTTTATTGCACGGATAAATCAGAAAACGGACAGAAAATACTATTTTTGCTTTATTCATTCTAAATAACAGAAAGTAAAAGGAGGGTACAAAAAGTTGTGCTTTCTAACTTCATCCATCTCATGCTCATCAAAAGGAATCCACTAACAAGGTTGATCAAGTCTTGTTAACAAACTCTTTCCGAATAACATGGAACCGGAGAAATTTTGAATAGCACTAGGTTACCTCAACGGGGATATGCACGTCCCCAATAATAAGAATATGATATTTCTTCTTGACAATGGGAAGAGGAAATTCAAAACCTCCAAAAATAATCGATGGAATTTTTTCGATAGAGTTTATACTATGAACTTGAGGTTGTTTCCTCGGAAAGTGTACCGTATGCTCATTACCATTAACATGAAAAGTGACATTGCCTTTGTTGCAATCAATAACAGCCCCTGCATTATTCAAAAAATGTCTTCCAAGAATAATACACATACTATCGTCCTCGGGAATATCAAGAATAACAAAGTCCTTTAAAATAGTAACATTTGCAACCACAACAGGCACATCCTCACAAATGCCGACAGGTATAGCTGTTGATTTATCAGCCATTTGCAGAGATATTTCAGTAGGTGTCGACTTATTCAAATCAAGTCTACGATATAAAGAGAGAGGCATAACACTAACACCAGCTCCAAGATCACATAAAGCAGTTCTAACATAATTCCTTTTAATGGAGCATGGTATAGTGGGTACTCCTGGATCTCCTAACTTCTTTGGTATTCCACCCTTAAAATGATAATTAGCAAGCATGGTGGAAATTTCAGCTTCTGGTATCTTTCTTTATTAGTAACAATTTCTTTCATATACATAGCATAAGGATTCATTTTGAGCATATCAGTTAAACGCATACGCAAGAAGATAGGTCTAATCATTTCAGCAAAGCGCTCAAAATCCTCAACATCCTTTTTCTTGGATGGTTTGGGAGGAAAAGGCATGAGTTTCTGAACCCATGGTTCTCTTTCCTTACCGTGCTCTAGCAACAAAGTCTCTCGTATCATAACATTGATTCTTTGATTGTGGGTTATCAGATCAACAACAGGTTCAATTTCTACATCATTATCATTGCTAGGTTGAGCATCAACATGAACATCATCATTAACCTTATCACTAGGTTCATGTTCATTTCCAGATTGTGTTTCAGCATCAGAAATAAAAATATCATTGGGATTCTCAGGTGTGTCTACAACAAGTTCACTAGAAGCATGCAAAGTCCTATCATTTTTCTTTTTCTTCTTTGTAGAAGGACTATGTGCATCTACATTATTTCTCTAAGAATCTTGCTCAATTCTCTTAGGATGGCCTTCAGGATACAAAGGTTCCTAAGTCATTTTACCAGTTCTAGTAGCCACTCTAATAGCAAAATCATTATTCTTACTATCTAATTCATTGAGCAAAATCATTCTGAGCTTCAAGTACTTGTTCTACTTGAGTGGTAACCATAGAAGCATGTTTACTAATAAGTTTAAGTTCACCTTTAGCTCTAGACATATAATCACTCAAGTGTTCAATCATATAAGCATTACGTTTTAATTCTCTACCAACATAAGCATTGAAGTTTTCTTGTTTGACAATAAAATTATCAAACTCGTCTAAGCATTGGCTAGCAAACTTATAACAAGGAATATCACCTTCATCAAATCTATAAAGAGAATTTACCTTTACTACCTGTGTCAGGTTATCAAGACCATGTGTTTCTTCAACAGACGGTAAATTAAGACCATATATTTCTTCAACAGGAGGTAAATTCTTAACATCTTCAGCTTTTATACCTTTTTTCTTTCATAGATTTCTTTGCCTCTTGCATATCTTCAGGACTAAGAAATAGAACACCCCTTTTCTTCGGAGTTGGCTTAGGAGTTGGTTCAGGAAGTATCCAATTATTTTCATTTGTCAACATATTATTCAATAGAATTTCAGCTTCATCAGCCGTTCTTTCCCTGAAACACAACCAGCACAACTATTGAGGTGGTCTCTGGAAGCATCGGTTAGTCCATTATAAAAAATATCAAGTATTTCATTTTTCTTAAGAGGATGATTAGGAAAAGCATTAAGTAATTGGAGAAGCCTCCCCCAAGCTTGTGGCAGACTCTCCTCTTCAATTTGCAAAAAAAAAAATATTTTCCTTAAAGCAGCTTGTTTCTTATGAGCAGGGAAATATTTAGCAGAGAAGTAATAAATCATATCCTGGGGACTACGCACACAACCAGGATCAAGAGAATTAAACCATATCTTAGCATCACCCTTTAATGAGAACGGAAATATCTTACGGATATAATATTAGCGAGTTTTCTCATCATTAGTGAACAGGGTAGCTATACCATTTAATTTAGTAAGATGTGCTACAACAGTTTCAGATTCATAGCCATATAGAGGATTAGATTCAACCAAAGTAATTATATTAGGATCAACAGAGAAATCATAATCCTTATCAGTAACAAAAATAGGTGAAGTAGCATAAGCAGGATCATATTTCATTCTAGCATTCAGAGATTTTTGTTTCATCTTAGCTAATAATATCTTAAGATCACTTCTATCATTGCAAGCAAGAAAGTCTCTAGCAGTTTCTTCATCCATAACATAACCCTCAGGCACAACAGGCAATTCATATCTAGGGGGAGAATCTTCATCATCACTTTCATCAATATTATCAGTTTCAATAATTTCATTCTCTCTAGCCCTAGCAAGTTGTTCATCAATATTACCAAGTGGCACACTAGTATCAAGCATAGAAGTAGTTTCATCATAAGTATCATGCATAGCAGAAGTGGCATCATCAATAACATGCGACATATCAGAAGTAATAGCAGAAGCAGGTTTAGGTGTCGCAAGCTTACTCAAAATAGAAGGTGAATCAAGTGCAGGGCTAAATGGCAGTTCCTTACCTCCCCTCATAGTTGAGGGATAAATTTTTGTTTTCGCGTCTTTCAGGTTCTTCATAGTGACCAGCAGATATAAATCCCAAGTGACTCAAAGAATAGAGCTATAATCCCCAGCAACGGCGCCAGCAAATAGTCTTGATAACCCACAAGTATAGGGGATCGCAACAGTTTTTGAGGGTAATGTATTCAACCCAAATTTATTGATTCGACACAAGGGGAGCCAAATATTATTCTCAAGTATTAGCAGTTGAGTTGTCAATTCAACCACACCTGGACAACTTAGTATCTGCAGCAAAGTATTTAGTAGCAAAGTAATATGGAAGTAACGGTAACGATAGCAAAAGTAATATTTTTGGGTTTTGTAGTGATTGTAACAGTAGCAACGGAAAAGTAAATAAGCGAAGAACAATATGTAGAAAGCTCGTAGGCATTGGATCGGTGATGGAGAATTATGCCGAATGCAATTATTCATGCAACAGTTATAACATAGGGTGACACAGAACTAGCTCCAATTCATTAGTGTAATGTAGGCATGTATTCCGAATATAGTCATACATGCTTATGGAAAATAACTTGCATGACATCTTTTGTCGTACCCTCCCGTGGCAGCGGGGTCCTAACGGAAACTAAGGGATATTAAGGCCTCCTTTTAATAGAGTACCGGACCAAAGCATTAACACATAGTGAATACATGAACTCCTCAAACTACGATCATCACCGGGAGTGGTCCCGATTATTGTGACTTCGGGGTTGCCGGATCATAACACATAGTAGGTGACTATAGACTTGCAAGATAGGATCAAGAACTCACATATATTCATGAAAACATAATAGGTTCAGATCTGAAATCATGGCACTCGGGCCCTAGTGACAAGCATGAAGCATAGCAAAGTCATAGCAACATCAATCTCAGAACATAGTGGATACTATGGATCAAACCGTAACAAAACTAACTCGATTACATGATAAATCTCATCTAAACCATCACCTTCCAGCAAGCCTACGATGGAATTACTCACGCACGGCAGTGAGCATCATGAAATTGGTGATAGAGGATGGTTGATAATGATGATGGCAACAGATTCCCCTCTCCGGAGCCCTCAACGGACTCCAGATAAGCCCTCCCGAGATAGTTTAGGGCTTGGCGGCGGCTCCGTATCGTAAAACGCGTTGAAACCTTCTCTCTGATTTTTTCTCCCCGAACACGAATATATAGTTGGAGTTGCGGTCGGTGGAGCACCAGGGGGGCCACGAGGCAGGGGGCGCGCCCTAGGGGGCAGGCGCGCCTCCCACCCTCATGGACAGGGTGTGGGCCCCCTGGCCTTGATTCTTTCGCCTGTATTTTTTATTATCTCCAAAAATAATCTCCGTGAAGTTTCAGGTTCCAAGAACTTTTGTTTCTGCACAAAGATAACACCATGGCAATTCTGCTGAAAACAACGTCAGTCTGGGTTAGTTCCATTAAAATTATGCAAGTTAGAGTCCAAAACAAGGGCAAAAGTGTTTGGAAAAGTAGATACGATGGAGACGTATCAATGCATTGTTCGAGCAATCTTCAAATCATTCAAAAAATAATAATCTGAGGCATTGTTCGGTCAGCTTCCTGAGTATGACACGATGGGCCGGCCCCTTAAGCAAGGAGAAGAAGTAAGCAGGCCCAACAATGACGAGCGAGGCCTCCACAAGTCCACAAGTCCACAGAAACAAAACCCGCCAATCTGCCATCCTCCTTCCTCCTCTAGGGTTTTACTATGCAGCGCGGCCGTCTCCCTCCCCACCTCCGTCCCCCGCCGCCCCACCTCCTACCCGACATACCTCCATCGAGGCCCGAGCTAGCGGCCACGAACGGCAAGAAGCACAAGTCCTCCAAGAAGCAGCCCAAGGGCAGCCACCTGCCGCTCGGCACCGACGGCGACGCGGTCGCCAATGCTGGGAAGCGTCGTCGCTCCGGCGCCGCCAAGCGCCACCAGGTCGAGGAGGAGGAGTCCGTGCCCTCCTCCATCAGCGCCAAGATCCTCCACGAGGCCTTCAAGTAGCAGGAGGAGGAGATCCTCCACGTACTATTCAGTCTTCGAATGGCACAAATTATCAACCTGTGCAACTACATGGGCTAGCTGACATACTAATAAATCATTAAAAATATCTGTGAACTGATTTAGAAACTTAAAACTAAAAGTTAGAACACCATATGACGGAAAATTACTATTTAGAACGTGTATTTGTGGTTACATGATACTGGTATCCTTATATGTTGTGGACACAGTTTGTTGTGCCCGAGGCGCCCAGGGTTTGCAGTATGCAGTAAGTTTTCCATCGGCTGAGATCCATGGTATCCATCCGTCTAGTCTTGGATATAAATTGCTTATGACCTTGCGACCATGGTGCCAACACTTTGATTATTATGCGGAGCCTGATATGTACTACATGCACTATATATTTTCGTTAGGTACATGAACACCATTTTTTAGTATAGTTACCACTAGAAGAGATGCATTTTTTTAGTATTGTTACTAATAGAAAGTATTTCACATATATAAGAGATGGACTGTTTTATATCACGCACAAACAACAAAAAGACTAGAGGAACTACATGACAAAAAAATAACAATTGAAAGAAGAAATTCTATGAAATTTTGTTCTATCAGGCATGCTTCAAAAGAGGCGTGACATGTCTTTTGGTTGAAGATTCATGTGATGAAAAGAGAATTAATTTAGTTGGGATGACACTTGTTCACTTTCTTTCACTAAATCTAGTGGGTGACCTCTTTGTGACGGTGGCGAATGTCATATTTGGAGATCGATCGAGGTATATGGCGTCACAAGGCCCAAAGCCAAAAATGGTCGAATGACCCTCAAGTTAGAAACCGACCGACCAACAACGATTGAGTTGGGACCGTTGGATTAATAAACCCTTCACCCATCAAACCCTTCCAGCTCCTTTCGGATGGATGGTGCTTGGACACATTTGAAAACCTGTACTCTTTTAGTCTGATTACCACTATACTTACAACTGGGTGCCGCTTATTTGCGCAGGACATGTTTGACCAATGTTGTGACCACACAAGGGATAACGGGTACTTGTTGAGGGAGGACGCGAAGAAGATGCGGTTGATAGTGAGTGGGGAGTTCCACCAAGAAATGCGGGAGTTCCTCCGCAGGCAAAAATGATCCAAGGGAAGTGACCATCTGGAAAGAAGAGAAGATGCTACTTGTCTCTATGACGCGCTCCTTCTTGTGAGGAAGGCCTGAATCCACCTACCCGGCAGACAAGTATTTAGAAGATCCAAATATAGGAGGCAGAGTGGTAGTCTGGTAGATGTTGAAATCATTTGGACTCGACGGTGGTAAATCGAATGTAATCATATGGTTGATAGGTTCAGTCTGCAGTTTGCGCCATGCTAAATGTAAGTCACAGAAGTTAGTGGATTATTCTGTTAGGCAAATCAAAATCCGATGAACTCTATGTGCTCCACTTCTCCTGTTCAGTTGCATGGAAGTTACGTACAATTGTGATTAACCTGTGTTAGTCAGTTTGGAACCAGACAAGTTTGCAAAACCGCATCGAGACAGGATTGACAATTTTGATTTTCAGTAAATTGGTTTATTATCTTTTTAACAAAATATATTCACACTCTGGTGTGTAGAGTTAAAAATACAATGAGCGTTCAATTTGATGTTCAGGCATAGGACAATATGCATGTACCAAAGTTGAAATATGGCCTCACATTAAACGAGTGTTGAGTATAGAAATGAATTAATATTAAAAAACTGGTTTCAAATATTTGAACTAAAGTTCCACTTTTTTTTGTTCAGAACATCGAACGGCTCGTTGTGTTGGCACCAAAGGTATGGCAATGGTCGTCAACTCAACCGGAGGCAAAACCAAAACTGAACATCTTACAACTGAACCGGAGGCAAAACCAAAACTGAACGTCTTACAACTGAACCGGAGGCAAAACTAGTCGACAAAACCGGTTAACATGGTTTGTAACAAATCCTTCTGGGATAATTGTTTCCTTTTCTCATCCACATTATATTAACTAGAGAAAATGAAATAGGACTTTGCCTATAAATGTGTGTTTGGAAATCAGACTTATCCTTATCATATCCTATATAGTATACAAAGAGGAAGAAACACTTGAATATTATTACAGTAATAATTGTCATTGGTGACGATGCGATAGGAAAGAAACATGAAGAATCTTTAATCTACACATTAAAAATATGGTCGATAAGTTTCCAATACCAACAATCGATCAACGGTGTGTTTCCTACCTATTTTGTATCAGTACACGCTTTCACAACCAACAACGGCTCCATTTTTAGATGGAAATACTCCTACACACTAGGATTAGGCATCAATAAATAATTACCTTTTTCATCCTTCAATCCATAAAACAGATTGGCCCATGAAGGATACCACTGTATATATGCCCCCATACACGAGCATGCCATCCATAGTTCATCGAGCAAACACACAAACACTGGACTACCACCAAACTTATCCCACAACTTTGTCAAGTCATCTCTTTGAAATGGAGGGTGTTACAGTGTTGATTGTTTGTGCTGGGCCATCAGGCCTCGCAACGGCAGCATGCCTTAGCCAATTCTCAATTCCTTATGCCATCGTCGAGCGCGAGAGCAGTAGCGCGTCACCCTGGCGCAACCGCGCGTATGATCGCCTCAAGCTACATCTCACAAAGGAGTTCTGTGAGTTGCCACACATGTCATACCCAGTAGATGCACCAACATACATACCAAAAACCTTGTTTGGGAAGTACTTGGATGACTATGTTGAGCGTTTCAACATTCAACCAAAGTATCTTACCAGCGTGGAGTCATGCACATATGACAATGATGAAAAATGTTGGTACATTGTGGCGAAGGACATGTCAAAGTGCACCACAGTCAAGTTCACGGCGAAGTTTCTTGTTGTGGCAAGTGGTGAGAATAGTGCAGGGAATATTCCAATGTTCCCTAGACTGGAAAACTTTACAAGTGATGTTATCCACTCCTCAAGCTACAAGTCAGGCAAGAGCTACTCTGACAAGAATGTATTGGTCATTGGATCTGGCAACTCCGGGATGGAAATTGCTTATGACCTTGCGACCCATGGTGCCAACACATCGATTGTTATACGAAGCCCGGTACGTACGTGCACTATATATTTTCATTGGGTGCATGAACGCAAATTCTTAGTATAGTTATTAATAGAAGAGATGCAATTTTCAGTGTTTTACTAATAGGAAGTATTTCACATAGAAAACGAGATGGACTGTTTTATATCACACACAAACAACTAAAAGACTAGAGGAACCACATGACAAAATTTTATTTCTTGAAATAAGAAATTCTACGGAATTTTATTTATCATGCATACTTGAAAAGAGGTGTGACACGTTTTGTGGTTTGAAGATTCATGTAATGACAAATGAATTAATTCGTTTGGGGATGACACTTGCCCACCGTCTTCCATTGAATCTAGTGGATAAACTCCTTGTGATGGCAGGATATTTAATATTTGGAGACCTGTCACAGCATGGCATCACAAGGCCAAAAATGGGTCCAATGACCCTCAAATCAGAAACAGGCCGATCTGCAATAATTGATGTTGGGACTGTTGGATTGATCAAAAAAGGCATCATCAAAGTAAGTATATCCTTGACATGACATAAATATATAACATATGTTGATTTGATATGCCAAGTTATCAATGTATTTTTATCTCCTAAAGGTTCAAGGGAGCATTAGTAAGATCAAGGGCAACATAGTTAAATTCCAATGCAGTAAAAGAATGTCATTTGATGCAATTGTGTTTGCAACTGGATACAAGAGCACGGCAAATATGTGGCTCAAGGTAATATAGCTTGTGTTTGAACATGTCTGACTTTGTTTTCTTGGTGTAACCATTATTAAATCTGCTAACAAGGTCTATGTGTTTTAAATCCAGAATGGTGAGAGCATGTTAAATGGCAACGGACTGCCCATCCAAAAATATCCGAATCATTGGAAAGGTGAAAATGGACTCTACAGTGCTGGGTTGGCGAGGAGAGGATTAGCTGGTATTGCAACAGATGCCAAGAATATCGCTAATGACATCAAATCTGTGATGGACTCTATGTCAAGTTAAATCATCTTTTACATGTAGTTTACCATGGCAAGCATGCTAAAAGGTTGATTCTTTGAGAAATATATCCATTGTGTCACCTTTGTATCTAGCTTTTATACAAATAAATTTATATTTATTTTAAGGTTCATATGTGCCCCGGAGAGAGATGTACTATTATACTATAATCAAGGGCTTTGTACTATTATTACGTGGAGAGATTTCTAATTTTGGTTGAACCTACAACTGTGTATTATATTTTATTTACTTGAAATTATATGTGCAAAAGGCATGCGCTCAATACTCTATTATCTATACCAAAATCTCTTGTGGCGTGTTTACCCCATCAACATATAACTGTAGGAGGTAGTAATCACATCAGCCTAAAATAAATGCATAGTTCGCTACATCCATTGCCGGTACTGTAGTGCTATTCAGTCTTAGAGTGGCACTAGTTATCATCCCGTGCATCTGCATGGGGTAGCTAACGTACTATAAATCATTAAAAATATTTGTGAACATATTTAGAAACTTAAAACTAAAACTTAGAACACCATATGATAGAAAATTACTGTTTAGAACGTGTATTTGTGGTTACGTGATACACGTATCGAGGCATGGCATCACAAGGCCCAAAACCAAAAATGGATCACAACGACCCTCAAGTTAGAAACCTACCGATCCATAGTGATTGATGTTGGGACTGTTAGATTAATAAAAAAACATCATCATAGTATTTGGAATATTTGAAGGAATCTGCCTTATTAGTCATATTTTTTATAGTTGAAAATAATAAGTAGACCTTTTCTCTCATAATATCGGTTTGTTTTCTAGTTGGCACTTCTAGAGAGATCCTAGTCATCTACCTAGATAATATAGATCTGACTCAAATGCGCAATTATATATCCCAAAAATAAGGCACTTACATGACGAAGAAGGCGGCTACTTGCATATCTATCTATCTATCTATCTATCTATCTATCTATCTATCTATACCTATACTAATTTGTGACTCCCTAGAAATTACCATGTTAATCAGTAATTAGGAGCCGTTAATCTGGTGGGACCAAATTATTATGGTGTAGATCTCTCTTCAATCTCTCCCAAAAAGAAAAAAAGCCATTAATCTGGTGGGACCAAATTATTATGGTGTAGACCTCTCTTCAATCTCTCCCAAAAAGAAAAAAAACTCATGGTTATCTCCCCCACGATTGAAATCTCTCAGGTGTAAAAAAACCATAGTTTTAAATAGCGCGCTAAGCATCTTAGCGGCGGACCTCTTCCAAATGCTATAGCGTGCTATAGCAGAACTATAGCGCGCTATTTAAAATGTTTGTTCATTTGTTTGGACCAAAGTCTCTTAGCGGAAGACCTTTTGTAAACGCTATAGCGTGCTATAGCGAAGCTATTAGCGAAGCTATAGCGGGCTATTTAAAACAGTGAAAAAAACTCACGTACCTATCTCTCTCCCACAACCAAATCTATCTATCTATACCTAGGCTAACAAAAAAAGAATGCTAACTAACCACGTAATAGTCTTGCGACACCGTCTCTCCTGATTATGTGCTCGACCTATACGCGGTGACGTACCACAAAGCCCGCCGCCGCCGCCGCCGCCAGTGCCATCCATCGTCCGCAGGCACAACCCCATTGCCGGCAGCATAAGATGTGTTGCACCCAAGAAGTAGATTCCATCACACAGGAGAAGGTCAGATTCATATCCATAGCATAAACATCATCACGTCATGGATGCACATGCATATGTGAATAGTGGCGTGAGTTGGGCGTATTTTGTACATGTACATGTCCAAGTAGTAGTCTAAGTCTGTAATCAATCCAGTGATTCTGCGTGCGTGTATTGTGTGTGCATCTTGCCAGAATCAAGCAATCTATGTTAGCTAGCTAGCAACCTTTACGTTGATGCATCCTTATTCGATTAATACAGATGGAGTATGCTTTGTACAGGACTATGAGATTTTATCACAGAGGAACTGCCGCCGTCGACGTCGTCATCGGGCCTTGCCGGGAGGATCAACAGGTTTGCGCTGCGTCCATGTCTCTGGGCATCAGGAGCCTCACATAAGTGCTAATTCCGTGACTGGGATTTTCAATAAATTTTATACATTATCTGTGGTTGCACTATGATTAAATTTAGATTCCTTTACTAATGTTCAAGCATGCAAGATAATGCTTAGTTTAATACACCGGCAAGTGGTTGTCATTATTTCTGAACTTATTCCCTGCAGAGACTGTAGCAACAGATAAATAGCATGAATGTTACTACATCGATTCTGTTGTTTCCTAGAGACAATAGCTATGTAACCTAGCCGTCCTCTCTAACCTCATCTAGGAATTTGGTTTATTAGAGTTCAACCATGTCTTTCAATAATCATATTTAAACATATTCCATTTATTTATCACACTGTTTAGGCAATGTGGTCATACATTTGTAGTTCAATTTGGAAGACAGCCACAGAACATTATTAGCTGGCAATAGCAGCACTGTTTTTTGTCCGGCCAGGACATCAATATGGCTGCTGCGAGCAGGCCGGTAGAGACCCAGAACAACAGTCTTCTACGGGACTCCACCTCCAATCATCGTCATGTGGTAGCTTGAGGTGCCCAAGTGTTAGGCCGTGGTGCAGCAGCTGGCGACGGCGTGTCTGGACGCCATGGGCAGACAATGGCGTACATCCCATATAGATGTATGTTTTTCTCACTTTAGCTGGTTTATGATGAAATTGGGGATCATGTATCCTATGCATGCATGATAACTACGTACAGTTTTTATGTACAGATGGTGTGTTGCACTGCTATTTTGTTGAAAAGACATTATCCATCAGTCCTTTTATTTCTTAGTTTCTTTCCCTTCTAATAATTGATTTGGTTGGTTTCTAGACTAAAGTATTTGAAGGCATGAATAATTGGTTAGAAGTATAGCATGTCTTGCGATCTAAGTTTCCAATTGTATGTCAGATCAAGATTCTGTAGGTGGCCGATTGCTATGTCTGCACGTATACATGCTAAATTATACATGTTATCTTCCAGTGAAGAGACGATAAAAATAGAGGAATTTAATTCTACAGACACTAGCAACTTCCAGTTTTATATATGAGCTCATGGAGCTCTTTCAGATCAATCTGCAATATTTATTGTTCTGCTATGTCTAAAAGTATATCGAAATTTTGTCCCCCTCTGTTCTTTAAAGAGCATATTGGGCTAGGCATTAATTTGAACAAGCCTGCCATTGGGAATTTTACGTTATTCATATTTTCTAAATGCCTGCAGTTTTGTCCCATAATTTGTACTGCATATAATTAAGTTAGGCTTGAGCAGCAGTTTTTCCATATTTACAATTTAATTAGGTGTATGCAAAAATATGACATGATGTTATTAAGGCAGAGGAAACACATGGAGGACATATTTGTGATAAGAAAAATCAAACTTATCTACCTATACATTTATTATTTTGTTTTCCTTATCTTCCTTAAAAATATACTAATAAGACCATATCAATTGCAAACTTTTTTGTCACAGCCTTCTTTTAGACAAAAAATTCAACAAAATAATATCAATCAAATCCCTCTTTAAATTTGAGAAATTCCTGACTCTTTTCCTCACATGTAAATGTTTATGCTATCATTTAAATATGGAATACATTTATTTGCACGTTACACAAACAATACTAATGTGCGGGTCGTAATTATGAAACAATAAGTGAAATACACACTCATTTGTATTTTTGTTAACATACACACAAAAATATTAACTATACAGTTTTATTATTTCAGCCAACTACATTAATATATTTTTCTGAAACTTAGAATGTAAACATCTACATTTGCAGTTTACATGCAATATCATGACATTTGTTGCCATTTGTGTTTATACAGTGAATTTTGCAAGCACGCAAGATTTTGACTCACCTTTTTATGAGAGGAAACGATAGTAACTTTTCGTAATGAAAACATATTTTCCCTTTTTCAGAGTATAAGGTATGTTACAAACAATAATTTTGAGCTCTAGGAAAGGGAGAGAAATATTGTTTTTGCCACTTTCGTAGTAACATGCATTCATGTATACGATATTTCCTTTCATTAAAATTGTCACGAGGAATACAAGCAGAGATGAGTCATGTACTATACTCTACATGTGTGTATTCCTTCCACATATATTAATTGAAATATTTAATGAAGCTTCACACTTTACTGCAGCATCAACGACTTACATCACAAAATATTTTTATGCTTGCTATAGGTTTGGTAGTTGGCACTGGATCATTGATCATGACTTCATTGCACCAAGGCGTAATTCTTCACCTCATATTTATATATTAAATTATATACTCTATGAATTACATGAGCTATAATTTATTTTGGAGAGTAATTTTGAAATTTATATTTGCATTACTCTTTTATCCCCCCTTCATGTACAAGTACCTAACTTCTAGAAAATATTGCATGTAGCAAAATGTTAATAGAAGTACAACGTATATACGTCTACCTAAAATAGGCTAGCCCGTGGCATGCACTGGTTGACGACTAGTATAGTGAATGTTCATTATATTTGAAGGCATAACAAGCAATAATTTGTTTTCTTTTTGGAGAAACACCGACATTGGACTTATAAAAGTGTCAATGGGATATATAGAACATCATTTGAATCAAGACAATAAGAAATCCTAAGTACTTTTTTTACAATGTGAACTGACGGAATAAAGCATATATAGTGGATGAGCTTCTCCCAGTTTTGTCTATCGCTTTTATCAACTGATGACTCACTAGAATTTACTGACTTCCAAGACAAAATATACTCGGATGGCAAAGATTGCTGATGCCAAACTTGAATTAGCTAAAAGCAACTATAACCAGTAATTGAAAGATGATCTTAACACGCTCGTGGATTGGCGGGGTGTACCTCTGTATTCTGTTTTCCCTTTTCAAAAATAGCACATTTAACTGATGCATGATAACCCATAAATATAGGGGATCGCAACATTTCTCGAGGTTAGAGTATTAAACCCAAATTTATTGATTCGACCCAAGGGGAGCCAAAGAATATTCTCAAGTATTAGCAGTTGAGTTGTTAATTCAACGACACCTGGATAACTTAGTATCTGCAGCGAAGTATTTAGTAGCAAAGTAATATGGAAGTAACAGTACCGGTAGAAAAAGTAATATTTTGGGTTTTGTAGTGATTGTAACAATAGCAACGGAAAAGTAATTAAGCGAAGAACAATATGTGAAAGGGCCAATTCCAGTTCTGCCCCTAACTCGAACCCAAGGCATGCATCCTCCATCTACACCTCTTATAAGCACAATGAACAGTCAACCTGGTAGGATCACTCTTGTCTGCTACATACTCACTCTGAGTTTTAATTGAAAATGTAGCTAGTGCATTCCTATAGTCTAAAGCACTGGAAAATATAGTTCCTTCTTTTAAAGAAGGATCATCACTGTTGTACTGCACTTCTGGCCTTCCATCATCAGAATCCTCACTATATCCCATGTCCTGGTCCTCCTCCAACTCATCTTCACCTGGCTCATCAAACATTCCTTCTGGTGGTGGCATATAATCTTCATCCCCATCATCATCTGCCTTCTTGGCCTTCTGTTTTGTAACAAACTGAGGGAAAAGCCTTTCATCCTCATCATCTGTAGGCCAGTCATCAGGAAGTCCCTCCTCAATATTTGGATCAACAGAATCTCTGCTCTGAGTAGTACCTGCATAAATAGGCACTTGCTCTGATGGTGTTCCTGGTACTTGCATAGAGCTCTCTCCTGCATCTGAAGCTCTCTTCTGACTGCTAACACTTGTTTTTCTCCCTTGGATATTCTGCTCCTACCTCTAGAATTAGTAGATTTTGATTTTCTGCCACTGCTCTCTGTCAATCCTCCTTTTCTTTGTATGACATTGATTTCCAATTTGACTGGGAAATGAGCATGAATTCTAAACATTTTTTCTAACTCAGCATCAAATTGGACTGGGACCCAAACTGAACTATCAATATCCCAGTACCTGAATTCAACTGGATCATGTATTCCCCATGGGTATTTATCACAGATATGAGATCTAAACTGCACAAACTTCAATGTGCTCTCCACTACCAAAGGAAATGAAAATCCTGTGTTCCCTACTTTTGTGCCAGCAGGAACTAGAAGAGTTGTTTCCATTCTACAATCCAAACATATATAGTCCACCCTACAAATGACAATGAAAAACAGAAAAAAAAATCGAACCAAATGAGCTCTTCGAACGCAGATGAACACTAGGAATCAAATCGAACTACAATATGTATAGTAGGCTTCAGATCTTAAAGTACTGCACTTACCCCTTTGGATTTGTGCTCCCTTCATGGCCGCCGCCGGCGCCGCAACCATCGTCAACCTCCATCCGCAGCGGTTGGCTCCGAATTGCAGCACAGCTCACATAAAGAGTCAGGTCCACCGAATCTCCACCGTGCCCGCCATTGATCTGGAGTTTTCCATGGTGGGGATTGAAGCCGCTAGGGTTCGGGTAAGGGGGCGATTTGGGGGAGAGAGCTAGCGTTAGGATCGAGCAAGAGAAAGAGTAGAGAGAGAGAGAGAGTGAAGCGAAGAGGTAAGAGAGGGCCCACATGTAAGAAAGAGGGGCAAATATGTTAAACTGACGGCAAGTTAGCGGTCAAACAACCTTGACTAGACGGAAACAGAGCGGAGGCACATTTCTATAAGTGGCACTAACGGCAGAGGGGCAAAACCGAGCATACCCGAAAACTAGGGGCAAAACTGAGTAGTGGGTTCGAGTTAGGGGAACATATGTAAATGTCCCTATGTGAAAAGCTCATAGACATTGGATCGGTGATGGAGGATTATGTCGGATGCAATTATTCATGCAATAGTTATAACATAGGGTGACACAGAACTAGCTCCAATTCATCAATGTAATGCAGGCATGTATTCCGAATATAGTCATACGTGCTTATGGAAAAGAACTTGCATGACATCTTTTGCCGTACCCTCCCATGGCAGCGGGGTCCTAACGGAAACTAAGGGATATTAAGGCCTCCTTTTAATAGAGTACCAGACCAAAGCATTAACACATAGTGAATACATGAACTCCTCAAACTATGGTCATCACCGGGAGTGGTCCCGATTATTGTCACTTCGGGGTTGCCGGATCATAACACATAGTAGGTGACTATAGACTTGCAAGATAGGATCAAGAACTCACATATATTCATGAAAACATAATAGGTTCAGATCTAAAATCATGGCACTCGGACCCTAGTGACAAGCATTAAGCATAGCAAAGTCATAGCAACATCAATCTCAGAACATAGTGGATACTAGGGATCAAAACCTAACAAAACTAACTCGATTACATGATAAATCTCATCCAACCCATCACCGTCCGCCAAGCCTACGATGTAATTACTCACGCACGGCAATGAGCATCATGAAATTGGTGATGGAGGATGGTTGATGATGACGATGGCGACGGATTCCCCTCTCCGGAGCCCCGAACGGACTCCAGATCAGCCCTCCCGAAAGAGTTTAGGCTGGTGCTTTTTAATAAGAGGGTGATGACGCAACATAAAAGTAAATAGATAGGCCCTTCGCAGAGGGAAGCAGGGATTTGTAGAGGTGCCAGAGCTCGATTTTGAAATAGAGATAAATAATATTTTGAGCGGCATACTTTCATTGTCAACATAACAACTGAGAGATGGCGATATCTTCCATGCTACACACATTATAGGAGGTTCCCAAACAGAATGGTAAAGTTTATACTCCCCCTCCACCAGCAAGCATCAATCCATGGCTTGCTCGAAACAACGAGTGCCTCCAACTAACGAGTTTTGTTTGCAATTATTTTGATTTGATTTGCATAAAGCATGGGAGTGGGCATCCCAATGACTAGCCATTTTCTCGTGAGTGAGGAGCGGTATCCACTCCTCTTGAGAATAACCCGCCTAGCATGGAAGATACAGACAGCCCTAGTTGATACATGAGCTATTCGAGCATACAAAACAGAATCTCATTTGAAGGTTTAAAGTTTGGCACATACAAATTTACTTGGAACGGCAGGTAGATACCGCATATAGGGAGGTAGAGTGGACTCATATGGAATAACTTGGGGTTTAGGGATTGAATGCACAAGTAGTATTCCCGCTTAGTACAAGTGAATGCTAGCAAAAAACTGGGAGGCGACCAACTAGAGAGCGACAACAGTCATGAACATGCATTAAAATTAATAAACATTGAGTTCAAGCATGAGTAGGATATAATCCACCATGAACATAAATACCGTGAAGGCTATGTTGATTTTGTTTCAACTACAAGCGTGAACATGTGCCAAGTCAAGTCACTCGAATCATTCAAAGGAGGATACCACCCTATCATACCACATCACAACCATTTTAATAGCATGTTGGCATGCAAGGTAAACCATTATAAACTCCTAGCTAATTAAGCATGGCATAAGCAACTACAATCTCTAATTGTCATTCCAAACATGTTTATTCATAATAGGCTGAATCAGGAACGATGAACTAATCATATTTATAAAAACAAGAGAGGTCAAATTCATACCAGCTTCTCCCATCTCAATCAGTCCATCTTATATCGTCATTATTGCCTTTCACTTGCACGACCAAACGATGTGAATAATAATAATAGTGCACGTGCATTGGACTAAGCTGGAATCTGCGAGCATTCAATAAACAGGAGAAGACAAGACAATATGGGCTCTTGCTTAAATCAACAATAATGCATATAAGAGCCACTTCAAGAATTTTATTATGGTCTTCTCCTATTGACTCCCAAAGAAAAGAAAAGAAATAAAACTATTTTCACGGGAAAGCTCCCAACAAGCAAAAGAAGAACAGGAAATATTTTTGGGTTTTCTTTTAGTTATTACAACTACAAACAAGGAAAGTAACTAACTAAAAGCTACTACTAATTTTTTATGGTTTTCTTAAGGTTTTTCAAACACACAAGAAGAAAGCATAAAAAAAGAAAAATAAACTAGCATGGATAATACAATGAAAGAGTATGAGCATCGACAACTAGCATGAGCGTGTGAACATAAATGTAATGTCGGTGAGAAATATGTACTCCCCCAAGCTTAGGCTTTTGGCCTAAGTTGGTCTAATGCCACGGCTGGCCTGGCAGATATCCGGAGTTGTAACTGGGGTCGTACTGAGATGCAACGGCTATTGCATCGTGGGCTGCAGCTTGGAGGCGAGCCGCCCTTGTCCTCCTCTCATACTCATTTTCCTCCTCCCTGGTTATAACACGTCTCCCTTTTGCCCGAAAGTCAAAGAAAGTAGGAGCAGGGAGAGCGACATGAGAGGTGCGTCGTCTATCAAAGATTAGTCGGTACTGGAGGAACTAATCGTGCCTCTCAACAAACTGATGACGAACCATAGCCTCATAATCTAAATAAATATGAGGCAACTCAATATCATACTCACGTATGTGTATACCAAGAAAATTAGCTAAATGGGTTGCATAAATTCCACCAAAGAAATCTCCATTAATTCTATTATTATGCAACCTACGTGCAACAATGGCTCCCAAATTATAATGTTTATCTCCTAACACAGCGCTCCTGAGAACATTGAGATCAGGGACACACATCTGACATGCTTCATCCTTACCATTTATGCACCTACCTATGAAGAGAGCAAAATAATGTATAGCAGGAAAATGAATGCTCCCTATGGTAGCTTGTGTTATATCCCTAGACTCCCCCCACAGTTATACTAGCAAGAAAATCTCTAAACTCAGATTTGCGAGGTTCACTAGGACTGCCCCATTGTGGAAGTTTGCAAGCGGTATTAAAATCCTCTAAGTCCATAGTATAACAATTTTCATAAAGATCAAACAGGACAGTTTGAGAATTGCGTGATGATGAAAATTCAAACCTCCTCACAAAGGAATCAGTGAGATAGTGGTACTGACGGCACTTATCTTCCTCGAAGCTCACAAGGTCAGCGTTATGCACATATGCGTTAAATTCTTCCTTGGTTCCTGCCCGATCCATAAAGTCCTCTGAAGGCCATTCACAAGCCCGCACCAGAGCTTCGCTCGGTGGTTCATCGTCCGCATCGCGTATTGCGAGCCTAGGTCCTTGCTTCCTTGAGGGGCCACCTTCGTACATTTTCCTAAACATATTTCTTCCTTTGAAAAATTTCTGAAAAATTTAGTAACTTCAAATAAAAGTAAACCAAACTCAACAAAATTGATAGCAACTAACTCCCACAAGTGCCTAGAGACTATATCATGTATTAGAACTACTTGGAACCATATAAATTGACATGCAAGCTCAAGAACATGGTCAACTAGGCAGCACAAATTTGCAATGAATAAAGCACTAGAACAAAAACTAATTGGACCATTGGGGGAGCCACATACCAAAGAACAATCCCCCAAAGCAGTTTTGTGAGTGGAGCTTTGAGCAAAGAGATAGAAAATCGCTGCAAAATGAGCTAGAACTCGTGCTTGAGCTGGTTGGTGATTTTTTTTGGAGAAAGAAGGAGCGTGTGGGTGCTGGAATAAGTGGAGTGGAGCCACCATGGGCCCACGAAGCAGGGGGTGTGCCCTGTAGGGGTGGGCACGCCCTGGACCCTCGTGGCTAGGTGCTTGCTCCCCCTGTTGTGTTCTCAGTGCCAGATATTCTCAAATATTCCAGAAAAAATCATATTTCAATTTCGGGGCATTTGGAGAACTTTTATTTTCAGGGTATTTTTTATTGCACGGATAAATCAGGAAACGGACAAAAAATACTATTTTTGCTTTATTCATTCTAAATAATAGAAAGTAAAAGGAGGGTACAGAAAGTTGTGCTTTCTAACTTCATCCATCTCATGCTCATCAAAAGGAATCCACTAACAAGGTTGATCAAGTCTTGTTAACAAACTCTTTCCGAATAACATGGAACCAGAGAAATTTTGAATAGCACTAGGTTACCTCAACGGGGATATGCACGTACCCAATAATAAGAATATCATATTTCTTCTTGACAGTAGGAAGAGGAAATTCAAAACCTCCAAAAATAATCGATGGAATTTTTCCGATAGAGTTTATACTATGAGCTTGAGGTTGTTTCCTCGGAAAGTGTACCGTTTGCTCATTACCATTAACATGAAAAGTGACATTGCCTTTGTTGCAATCAATAACAGCCCCTGCAGTATTCAAAAAGGGTCTTCCAAGAATAATAGACATACTATCGTCCTCGGGGATATCAAGAATAACAAAGTCCATTAAAATAGTAACATTTGCAACCACAACAGGCACATCCTCACAAATGCCGATAGGTATAGCAGTTGATTTATCACCCATTTGTAGAGATATTTTAGAAGGTGTCAACTTATTCAAATCAAGTTTACGACATAAAGAGAGAGGCATAACACTAACACCAGCTCCAAGATCACATAAAGCAGTTCTAACATAATTCCTTTTAATGGAGCATGGTATAGTGGGTACTCCTGGATCTCCTAACTTCTTTGGTATTCCACCCTTAAAAGTATAATTAGCAAGCATGGTGGAAATTTTAGCTTCCAGTATCTTTCTTTTATTAGTAACAATTTCTTTCATATACTTAGCATAAGGATTCATTTTGAGCATATCAGTTAAACGCATACGCAAGAAGACAGGTCTAATCATTTCAGCAAAGCGCTCAAAATCCTCAACATCCTTTTTCTTGGATGGTTTGGGAAGAAAAGGCATGGGTTTCTGAACCCATGGTTCTCTTTCCTTAACGTGCTTCCTAGCAACAAAGTCTCTCTTATCATAACGTTGATTCTTTGATTGTGGGTAATCAAGATCAACAACAGGTTCAATTTCTACATCATTATCATTGCTAGGTTGAGCATGAACAAGAACATCATCATTAACCTTATCACTAGGTTCATCTTCATTTCCAGATAGTGTTTCAGCATCAGAAATAGAAATATCATTGGGATTCTCAGGTGTGTCTACAACAGGTTCACTAGAAGCATGCAAAGTCCTATCATTTTTCTTTTTCTTCTTTGTAGAAGGACTAGGTGCATCTACATTATTTGTTTGAGAATCTTGCTCAATTCTCTTAGGATGTCCTTCAGGATACAAAGGTTCCTGAGTCATTTTACCAGTTCTAGTAGCCACTCTAACAGCAAAATCATTATTCTTAATATTCAATTCATTGAGCAAATCATTCTGAGATTTAAGTACTTCTTCTACTTGAGTGGTAACCATAGAAGCATGTTTACTAATAAGTTTAAGTTCACCTTTAGCTCTAGACATATAATCACTCAAGTGTTCAATCATATAAGAATTACGTTTTAATTCTCTACCAACATAAGCATTGAAGTTTTCTTGTTTGACAATAAAATTATCAAACTCGTCTAAGCATTGGCTAGTGGACTTATAACAAGGAATATCACCTTCATCAAATCTATAAAGAGAATTTACCTTTACTACCTATGTTGGGTTATCAAGACCATGTGTTTATTCAACAGACGGTAACTTAAGACCATGTATTTCTTCAACAGGAGGTAAATTCTTAACATCTTCAGCTTTTATACCTTTTTCTTTCATAGATTTCTTTGCCTCTTGCATATCTTTAGGACTAAGAAATAGAACACCCCTTTTCTTCGAAGTTGGCTTAGGAGTTGGTTCAGGAAGTGTCCAATTATTTTCATTTGTCAACATATTATTCAATAGAATTTCAGCTTCATCGGCTGTTCTTTCCCTGAAAACACAACCAACACAAGTATCATGGTGGTCTCTGGAAGCATCAGTTAGTCCATTATAAAAGATATCAAGTATTTCATTTTTCTTAAGAGGATGAATAGGCAAAGAATTAAGTAATTGGAGAAGCCCCCCCCCCCAAGCATGTGGGAGACTCTCTTCTTCAATTTGCACAAAATTATATATTTCCCTTAAGCAGCTTGTTTCTTATGAGCAGGGAAATATTTAGCAGAGAAGTAATAAATCATATCCTGGGGACTACACACACAACCAGGATCAAGAGAATTAAACCATATCTTAGCATCACCCTTTAATGAGAACGGAAATATCTTAAGGATATAATAGTAGCAAGTTTTCTCATCATTAGTGAACAGGGTGGCTATACCATTTAATTTAGTAAGATGTGCTACAACAGTTTCAGATTCATAGCCATAAAAAGGATCAGATTCAACCAAAGTAATTATATCAGGATCAACAGAGAATTCATAATCCTTATCAGTAACAAAAATACGTGAAGTGGCATAAGCCGGATCATATTTCATTCTAGCATTCAGAGATTTTTGTTTCAGCTTAGCTAATAATTTCTTAAGATCACTTCTATCATTGCAAGCAAGAAAGTCTCTAGCAGTTTCTTCATCCATAACATAACCTTCAGGCACAACAGGCAATTCATATCTAGGTGGAGAATCTTCATCATCACTTTCATCTATATTATTGGTTTCAATAATTTCATTCTCTCTAGCCCTAGCAAGTTGTTCATCAAGAAATTTACCAAGTGGCACAGTAGTATCAACCATAGAAGTAGTTTCATCATAAGTATCATACATAGCAGAAGTGGCATCATCAATAACATGCGACATATCAGAAGTAATAGCAGAAGCAGGTTTAGGTGTCGCAAGCTTACTCAAAACAGAAGGTGAATCAAGGGCAGAGCTAGATGGCAGTTCCTTACCTCCCCTCATAGTTGAGGGATAAATTTTTGTTTTCGCGTCTTTCAAGTTCTTCATAGTGACCAGCAGATATAAATCCCAAGTGATTCAAAGAATAGAGCTATGCTCCCCAGCACCGGCGCCAGAAAATAGTCTTGATAACCCACAAGAGTAGGGGATCGCAACAGTTTTCGAGGGTAGAGTATTCAACCCAAATTTAGTGATTCGACACAAGGGGAGCCAAAGAATATTCTCAAGTATTAGCAGTTGAGTTGTCAATTCAACCACACCTGGATAACTTAGTATTTGCAGCAAAGTATTTAGTAGCAAAGTAATATGGAAGTAACGGCAACGGTAGCAAAAGTAATATTTTTGGGTTTTGTAGTGATTGTAACAGTAGCAACGGAAAAGTAAATAAGCGACGAACAATATGTGAAAAGCTCGTAGGCATTGGATCGGTGATGGAGAATTATGCCGGATGCAATTATTCATGCAACAGTTATAACATAGGGTGACACAGAACTAGCTCCAATTCATCAATGTAATGTAGGCATGTATTCCGAATATAGTCATACATGCTTATGGAAAAGAACTTGCATGACATATTTTGTCCTACCCTCCTGTGGCAGCGGGGTCCTAATGGAAACTAAGGGATATTAAGGCCTCCTTTTAATAGAGTACCGGACCAAAGCATTAACACATAGTGAATACATGAACTGCTCAAACTACGGTCATCACTGGTGTTGGTGTACTAAAGTAGGGGTACCCTAGTATCCCGAACTTGTGCACGGGCAGTCGCAGCACCCCGCGGCAAGGCTTGCCGGGTGACCGCCAAGGTCCTCCGTGGTTCCTTTGGAGCCATTCAAGAACAAAGTGTTCAAGCCAAGAAGACAAGGCCCCGGCAAGAGGAGCTTGCCGGGAAAGCCAAGACCCCGGCAAGAGGAGCTTGCCGGGAATCATTTTGTTGTATCTGTCCTTTAAATTAATAAAGTTTTGATATGCTGTGGGGGTTTTGCCCCACAGTTCCCAGTCAAAAAAAAAGCTTCCGGGCGCGACAAGACAACGACCGCGGCAAGGTGCTTGCCGCGGCGGGCTACCACTCTGTACCTACGCTCCAGCACATCCGCCAACGTGTCGCCCTGGGATCGTTCCAGGCGCACGTGGCAAGAGGCTGTGCAGCCAAGCGGTGCGAGGTGGCAAGCGGAGATGACAAGATTGCCATCGTGGCAAGCGGTGGCGCCCCTAACGGTCACTTTTCTGCACTGATTGGGCGACACAGACGGGCATTTAATGCCTTTGTCCCCTGCCGTCAGGATTAGGTATGATACACTGTACAAGTAGGTGTACCAACCGCACCACTTTTCCATTTTTACCCTTGCATGCGTTGCCACCTATCGGTGACCCCTTTGAGCATATAAAAGGAGGCCCATGCGCAACGTAGGGGGGGTTCAAAAACCAGAAAACACTCACGCTCGGTCTCGTTAGCAGCTGAGGTGTACTGTAGCTCTCAGTGATCCCGAGCAAGAACACAATACAATCCGACAAGCAGCAGTAGGAGTATTATCTCTCCGGAGAGCTCCGAAGCTGGGTAAATCACTTGTGTGTTTCGCCTCGATCCGCTCTTCGTGCGATCTCTGCCCCCCACCGGGCCGAAAAGGGGCCCTGCCCCATAGGTGTTTGTTCCCACGACATCTTTGGCGCGCCAGGTAGGGGGGCGTCGAGGTTGTGTGAACCTGATCCGGCGTTCACGTGAGCCAGATCTTTGTCATCTTCATCGACATGCCACCGAAGAAGAAGGCTTCGGAGGTGGCTGCTCCGTCTGCGTCGAACCCACCGCCACCGGAGCAAACGGGTGGTGGGGTAGACGCCGGCGGGAGAACGGGCGTCGACGAGGGAGCTCACGATGCTGCCAAGTCCAAGGACAAGGCTGCGCAGACCTCGGCGTCCGTACATGCACCGCGCCCATCTCAGGAGGCGCTGGACCGACAGTGTCATGGTACTCGCGGTACCATACGTTCGTTGGGCCAAGGCCAAGCTGGTGGATCTCGGGATGCTCAAGACCAGCATGCACGCCAACATGCTGGCACGAGCGCGGCACGGTCGCCTGGACGGGATGCTGCTCCTTCTAACATAGTTAGAAGTTCGAGCATATCCCGCTCCTCACACCGTTCGCCACCGCCACCCAAAACTCCAGCAGAAGCTTTGGCACGAGCTCAACTGCTCCTGGATTACCCTCCAACGGCAGACAAGATCGACGATTGGAGGGCCACCATTCAGAGTCTCATCGGCTTCGCCAACGGCGACACTCCACGACAGCCGGGTACATCGCAGCCGCGGCAAGATTGCCAGGCACAAGCCGGTGGCGACAAGACCGGTGGGGGTGCAACTACCGTGCACTCTCCACCCCGAAGGCCAAGATTGCTGACTCGCTGGGTCAACCCCGACAGCGACTCCACCGCATCGTCAGATCCGCGAGCTTGTCGCGATCAGCGCCAAGTTCTTCACGAACGACAGCAAGAAGACGCTCGTACTCGCATCGAGCGCTAAAGAGAAGCGCGGCGTCAATCAGACCAGGATGCTGGGCCCGCTGTCGACATGCATGCGCCAGGGGAACCAGGCGACTTGCCGTACGCGGTAGGCTGCCCTGCATTCACTCGTGAGCTGCGGCAAGTCCAGTGGCCCAGCACGAAGAACTTCAAGCCAGATGTACCAGAGAAGTACGACGGCAAGTTGCATCCGTCGGAGTTCCTCAGCATCTACACCATCGCGGTGCAAGCTGCCGGGGGACGCGACGACAAGATCCTTGCCAACTACTTCCCGCTGGTGCTCAAGCCCAATGTCAGGTCCTGGCTCATGCACTTGCCGGACAACTCCATATCCTCTTGGGCTGGTCTATGCCATCAGTTTGTCGGCGCCTTTACAGGCGGCCACAAGCCTCATGGCCAAGAGAGCGATCTTCATCTGCTCGCCCAGAAGGAAGGAGAGCCCCTGCGCAAGTACATTCAGAGATTCAGCCAAGTACAGCGCAACGTCCCAGATGTCCATCCTGCCGCGGTCATCAGCGCGTTCCATCAGAACGTGTGAAACCGCAGGATGCGGGAGGAGATGGCGATGTGCAAAATCAGAGACGTCAGTGAGCTAAACGCCTTGGCCGACAAGTGTGCGCGTGCTGAGGAGGGGAGGAAACTCCCCGAAGAGAATACAGGAGCAGGAGGATCTGACAGTGAAGATGCCGCCCCGTCAAGGAAAAACCGGCGGCGGAACAACAGGAAGAAGAAAGGCAAAGATGTGCTAGTCGTTGAGTAGTCCGGCAACGGAGGTGGCGCCAAGGAAGCTGAAGCTGTGGCGGCCGCCGACAAACAGGACGGCTCCGGCAAGCAGTACTGCAAGATCCACCGCACCAAGGGCCATGATCTCCAGAGTTGCAAGAAGGTTGAGCAACTTGTCGAGCAGCAGAAGGCTGAGTACGAGCGACGCGACAAGGAGAAGGCCCAGGAAGGTACTGGAGAATCCGGCAAGAAACGTCCCGGCCGGGGAGGACGCCGCGGCAAGGCCAAGCAGCGGCAAGGAGACAGAACTCCCCGCGGCCGCGACAAGGATGAAGATGAAGACGAAGATGAAGATATGGATGATGATGAGGCCGATGAGCAGGAGTTTCAGAAAGCCACAGAGGTCTTGTGCGTTGACGGCGGTGCTTCTCTGCATACTTCACACCGCCAGCTCAAGCAGTGGGTGCGTGAAGTCAATGCGGCAGAACCACCCGTCGAGTCACGCAAGCCCTTGAAATGGTCCAGCACGCCTATCATCTTTGATATTGAGGACCACCCTGATCGCATAACTGCGGTCGGGTGCTTACCGATGTTGGTTTCACCAACTATCCGCAACCTCAAGGTCACAAAGATGCTAGTTGACGGCGGGGCCGGCTTGAACCTGATCTCCTCCGCGGTACTCCAGAACCTTCAGATCCCTAACAGCGAGCTCGAAGAGACTGGTACATTCCAAGGAATCAATCCGGGAAGGAGCAAGCCGAAGAGAAAGATCATGTTGCCGGTGACATTTGGCAGCGAGTTGAACTTCAGGACTGAGAGGGTCACTTTTGATGTTGCTGACTTTCCATTGCCCAACAATGGAATACTCGGCCGTCTAGCACTCGCCAAATTCATGGCAGCCTCTCACTATGCATACAACATGCTGAAGATGCAAGGCCCGATAAGTGTCATCTCTGTCCCTGGCGACAAGAAGGATGCTCTTATTTGCACCCACAAGATCTACCGGGATGCAACAGCCGCAGCAGATCACAAGACACTTGCCGCTGAAGCTCCCGGGGGGAAGAAGAAGACCAAGTTCGGCAAGAGTTCTGATGCCCACTCCGGCAAGCGCACCTCTTCGGAGTGCTGCGCTACCGTCGAGGACGCACCATCGAGATCCACCGGCAAGTGTAAGAAGACGATGACAGCTTCACCAGAGACCAAGAAGGTGTCCGCCAAGGAGGACGGCACTGGTGGTACATTCACCATCAGTGCCACGCTCGACCCTAAATAGGAAAGCGCGCTCGTTGCTTTCGTGCGGGCGAACGTCGACGTGTTTGCATGGCAACCGTCTGACATCCCCGGTGTTCCCAGGAAAGTAATCGAGCACCATCTTGCCTTTTGTCCTCACGCGCGGCCCGTCAAGCAGAAAGTTAGGAAACAAGCAGTGGATCGCCAAGAATTGATTGCAGAAGAGATCAAGAAATTGGAAGCAGCAGGCCTTGTCAGAGGAGTGCTCCATCCTACGTGGTTCGCCAATCCTGTAGTCGTGCGCAAGGCAAACGGGAAATGGAGGCTTTGTATAGACTTTGCCGATGTCAATAAAGCTTGTCCCAAAGATCCATTTCCCTTGCCGCGCATTGACCAGATTGTTGACTCCACAGCTGGATGTGACTTGGTTTCATTTCTTGACGCATACTCAGGATACCATCAGATCTTCATGGCAGAAGAGGATGAGGAGAAGACCGCATTCATTACTCCATGTGGCACATACTTTTTTGTGTGGATGCCTTTCGGATTAAAGAATGATGGTTCAACATTTGCAACAGTAGTCCATGACGCTTTTGAGCCACAAATACACAGAAATGTAGAAGCCTACATGGATGACATAGTGGTCAAGAGCAAGGACAAGGCAACTCTGATTCAAGATTTAGATGAAACCTTCACAAATCTGCACAAGATCAACCTCAAGCTTAACCCCGAGAAGTGTGTGTTTGGAGTCCCTTCCGGCAAGCTTCTCGGGTTCTTCGTGTCTCAGCGGGGAATTGAAGCCAACCCCGACAAGATCAAGGCCATTGAGCAGATTGAAGCACCAAAGCACGTCAAGGATGTACGAAGACTTGCGGGTTGCGTGGCTGCTCTCAGCAGGTTTATCTCTAAGTCTGCTGAGCGCGCCCTGCCATTTTTTAAAATATTGAAAAAGGTAGGTCCAATGAAATGGACTCCGGAAGCAGAGGCTGCGCTACAGGACCTGAAGAGATACCTATCCTCCACTCCAACACTTGTCGCACCTAAGCCACAAGAGAAGTTGCTGCTGTATATAGCGGCAACCAATCAAGTGGTTAGTGCTGCGTTAGTAGCGGAGAGGGAGGCGGATGATGAGCCAGCAACCATGGCAGATGCATCCAGCGACAAGCAGGGGGCTTCGCCGACAAGCTCTGGTCCTGACAAGGGTGGATCTGCGCAGGCGCGTGAGGAGATGCAGAAGAAAATGGTGCAGCGCCCAGTTTACTTTGTCAGTTCCCTTCTGCAGTGGGCTAGGTCAAGGTACTCGGGTGTGCAGAAATTGCTTTTCGGCCTTCTCATGGCCTCGAGAAAGCTGCACCATTACTTCCAAGCACATGAGATCATAGTTGTCACTCGCTTTCCGCTGAAGAGGATACTGCAGAATCCAGAAGCAACAGGCAGGATTGTTGAGTGGGCACTGGAACTGTCAAGCTTTGGCCTCAAATTTGAGAGCACTTCAACTATCCAGAGCCGAGCATTGGCAGAATTCGTAGCAGAGTGGACGCCAACACCAGATGAAGAAATTCCAGAAACGAGCATCCCCGTCAAGGAATCAAGCAAAGAGTGGCCCATGTACTTTGATGGTGCCTTTTCGCTGCAAGGCGCCGGTGCGGGCATGCTGCTTGTCGCACCCACCGGAGAGCACCTCAAGTACGTAGTCCCGATGCACTTTCCCAAGGAGCAAGCAACAAACAATACTGCAGAGTATGAAGGTTTGCTTGCCGGTCTCAGGATCACAGCAGACCTTGGGATCAAGAAGCTCATTGTCAGGGGTGACTCGCAGCTTGTCATCCGCCAAGTGAACAAGAATTATCAGAGTCCGTTGATGGAAGCTTACGTTGATGAAGTGAGAAAGTTAGAAGAGCACTTTGACGGCCTATAGATGGAACATATTCCGAGAGCTCAGAACGACATTGCTGATGGCCTGTCAAAGTGCGCTGCACTAAAGTTACCTGTGGAACCAGGGATCTTTGTGCTCAAACTGACTCAACCATCCGTGACGCCATCAACTGGATAGAGCAAGAAAAGGAAGTTGATTTCCGGTGACTATTTTCCGGCAGAGCTTCCCGAAGCCGCCGCCAAGAAGGTCCCCAAGATCAACACTAAGAGTGCTGAGGAGCAGTCTGCTCCGGCAAGCCATAGGTTTTGTTCCGTTGAGGCAGACGCTCCTGACAAGTTTTGTTCTGGCAAGCTTGCCGGGGAACGTCAAGCTCCGGCTGAGCCGCAGGTTCTCGCCGTAGAAGCGGATGTTCCCGCAGCAGCATATGTGCCTTTAGTCCTTGTTGTCAAGCCGCAAGCTCCAGCATGGGCACAGCAGATTGTCCATTTCCTTCAGACAGGAGAACTTCCCGAAGAGCAAGAAGAAGCAGAAAGAGTAGCCCGGCAGTCAAGTATGTACCAGTTTGTCGACGACACACTGTACAGAAGAAGACTCAACGGTGTGAAATTGAAGTGTATTCCCCGGGAAGACGGACAAGGGTTGTTGGCGGAGATACATGGAGGCATATGTGGTCACCACATTGGCGCAAGAGCACTTGCCGGCAAAGCATTCCGGCAAGGTTTCTTTTGGCCGACAACCCTCCAGGATGCAACTGCACAAGTAACCAAGTGTGAAGCGTGTCAGTTCCATTCCAAGCAGATACACCAGCCAGCTCAAGCTCTCCAGACGATCCCTTTATCCTGGCCATTTTCGGTCTGGGGGCTCGACATCCTCGGCCCCTTTCCCCGAGCTGTCGGGGGCTTTAAGTACTTGTACGTTGCAATCGACAAGTTCAAAAAGTGGCCGGAAGTGGAAGCAGTGAGGAAGGTGACAGCACAGTCAGCAGTCAAGTTCTTCAGGTCGATTGTTTGCCGTTTCGGGGTCCCTAACAGGATCATCACCGACAACGGCACGCAATTTACGAGTCGCACCTTCATGCAGTACATCCAAGATCTTGGCGCCAAGGTCTGCTTCGCTTCTGTTGCTCACCCGAGAAGCAACGGTCAAGTGGAGAGGGCAAATGCTGAAGTGCTGCGCGGGCTCAAGACCAGGACTATCGACAGGCTGCACAAGTGCGGAAAGAACTGGATCGAGGAGCTGCCGGTGGTTCTTTGGTCGATCAGGACGACGCCAAATCGAGCCACTGGCCAGACACCTTTCGCCCTAATCTATGGAGCAGAGGCAGTTCTCCCCACGGAACTCGTATACGGGTCGCCTCGAGTGCTCGCTTATGATGAGCTTGAGCAAGAGCAGCTGCGACAAGATGACGCGCTGCTCCTTGACGAAGACCATCTTCAGGCTGCTGTACGAGCTGCTCGATACCAGCAAGCTTTGCGTCGCTACCATAGCCGCAAAGTTAATGCCAGAAGTCTCGAGGAAGGCGACCTTGTTCTTCGGCGCGTTCATTCTGCCAAGAATTCCAACAAGTTGACGCCGAAGTGGCAAGGCCCTTACCGGGTGAAACGAGTCACTAGGCCCGGCGCTGTCCGCCTTGAGACCGAAGATGGCTTTCCGGTGAGCAACTCCTGGAACATTGAGCATCTTCGTAAGTTTTACCCGTAAGGCGCGGTTACCGGAACCTGTTTCGGCAACCACCTTTTGTACAAGTCTTGCCGCTGTTGCATGTAATCCTTTGTACAAAGCCGGGCGCAGACCCCGTGCATAAATAAAGCTCATGTGCTCCGCACATCTTGTCAATTTCATGCTTTCTATTTGTTGCATGCATTATCTGACACTTTGTGCAGCACCTACCCCCGGTAAGCAATAACGAGCCATAAGGCTCCATATCTTTATTTTCTCTTCTTTCTTTTTTCTCAAAGAAAGGGAAGGTTCCCTCGCCCACAAGTTTTCCGGAGGGGGGGGGAGGAGAATATAATGGTGTGGACCAGGCGTCGTTCAAGAGAAATTCGCCTTACCGGGAAGTAAACGACAGAAAAGCTAAGTGCCAAAGTTTGAGCAATCAGTTTTAAAATTATTAAAGTTATCTTCCTTGAACGACCGTGCTTTGTATGGAAAACCTTTGCGCGGAGGAACCAACTCGTAGCTAGTTGCACCCTTACTTTGTTTCGAGCCCGCTCAACAATTTAAGTGTGCTGCGACTAGTTGCGACAAGGTTTCTTGTCGGTAGCGGCACCGCCAGCAGGCTGTTGATGTTCCACACACAGCGCTCGCGACTAAGGTGCCTGCGCCGGCAAGTTCCCTAAAAGCATAGGACAAAAACATACAAAGGAAGGAATCAAGTAAAGGAAATAACATGGCAATCGATACCCAAAATAAAGTTATATTACAAGATAGCTTGTCGCAGCTCTAATGGATTGTTCTCGTAACATGACAAGCAGCGACAAGAAAAGGAGGAAACGGGCGGCCTAATCTACGCGACCGCCATCAACCCTCTTGACGTCATTCACCTTGTCCACAATGGATGTGACAAGGGCCTTGAGCGCTTCCAGATCAGCATCCGCCGGCAGCTTCTTGAGGACGTTGGTGAGGTTGAGGCCTGGGTTGCGGAAGGCCACCTTCACCAACACCTTTTGCAGAACTCTTGCGCAGATCGTGCCCGACTCGTCGGCCAGCTGCTTTGGGATCTTTTCCCGGAGTCGCTGGAGGGCCGTCGCCACGCCTTTGAAGAACACGGTGAGCTTGGCGCTGGGTTGGAGATTCTCATCGGAAGGATATCCAAAATCCTCCATCCCCAGCTGCACCAGCTCCTCGTCAATGACTGCAGCGATGTTCACGAGGCCCTCTGTCCAGAGCTCCACTGTCTCCCTAAAGGTGTTCTGGGTTTCGGCGGCCCTCGTCAGCAGCGCTTCGTTGGCCTTGATCTCCTCCTTCAAGGCCACCTCCCGCTCCTTGGCGCCGTCCAGCGTCTGGGTCAAAGTGGCCAGCTTCAACTCAAGATCTGCATTGGAGTCCTTGGCGGCGCTCAGCTCCTTGCCCTTCTCGATGAGACGACTATGCAGCTCACCATGGGCGTGGGCGTCCTTCTCACGCTCATGCTTGAGCGCGGCAAGCTCTTCATCCCTCGCCTTGAGATCGGCCTCTAGCTGCGCCACCTTCGTCTCCAGCTCCTTCTTGGCGGCCTCGGCAATTGCGGCAGTATCCTTTGCCTCCTTGAGAGCCCCACCAAATGTTTGCTCGCGGGCGGCAAGATCCTCCTCGTGGCTGTCAAGGTTGATCTTCCGCTGCGCCAGCTCGCCTTCCCGTGCAAACAGTTCCTCGGCGACAAGCCGCTATTGCTCTTCGGCTTCTGCCTTCTCGAGGAGGAAAGCGTTCCGCGCCTCGGCAAGCTGCGCCCGCTCCTCTGCAATGGACCGGAGGGCTTCTTGGTTGCGACTCCAGAGCTCCTCTGCACGCTTCTCAATGTCCGCTCCTGCCTGCGCGACAAGCGCTTCCCGGGATTCCACCTTGGCTTGTCGGGCGCGGTAGAGCGACACCAGCTTCTGCAGCAGCTGCTCCTCCTCAGACTCGCCGCTACTGCTGCTCGGCGCGTCAACCAACATCTGCCCAGCGGAGGCAAGCACCTCTCCGTCAAAAGTTTCTCCTTCGACTGGCGCCCTGGAGCTCGACGCCCAGGGGAGCTTGATGAAGACGCCATCGCCGCTTTCAAGTAGGCGTCGGGCTGGGGCTCCTCGGAGCCTGGCGCTGCGGTAGCGGCGGAGGGATCAGCGGTCGGCGTAGCGCCTGACGCTCCTGCGGCGTCAGGGCCGTCAGTGCGATCGCCACACCCCTCGCCAGCTCCTGCGGCGGCAGCTTTGGCGACCTCCTCGCTGGCAAGATCATCGGCGCCGGCTTCCTCCTCGGTGGCAGCGGCATCGTTGGTGTTGCCGCGCGCGTTCTCCTCTCCGGTGGCCTCGGTCTCCATCGGCTCCGTAGAAGATGGATCTGAAGACCGGAAGAGGGAGAAAAGTCAAGCAAATATCCAAAAAGAAAATCAGAAGAAGAAGAACCCAAGGGAAGTTTTCAAGCAAGAAGATTACCTACACTTGGCTCCACGGTCATGGGCTCCACCACCGGGGGGTCGCTGGTGCCGTCCCTTGCCGGAGAATTGTCCCTTGCCGGAGACTTCTCCCTTGCTGGAGAACGCTCCCTTGCCGGGGAATCCTCCCTTGGCGGTGTAGTCGAAGCAGATAGCATCTCGGGGGCGGCCTCCGGGTGCTCCTGGTGAGGTTGATCTGCTCCTACACAAACCAACAGTCAGATGTCAACAAAAGAAAGAACACCCGTGCGCGCCTAACAGCGGGAAGTAAACTATACACTTACGCTGGGGGCTGCGCTGGGGGCTGCTTCAGGGAGTAGTTGCTGGGTCCAACAAGGTGGTCTCGGACGCACCCTCTGTTGTCACGGTGGGTTCGTCCTCGATGACAACCACTGGGACCTTGGCTCTCTTCGCCGCTCTCTGGGCCAGAGTCCTGAAAAGGAATGGGTTTAGAGTAAAGCAGGTCAGATACAAGACAAAACAGTAAGAATTGAAGAAATACAAGTAATAACAGAGAATATTACTCTTCTTCTTCCTCATCGGAGCTGAGCGCGGAGAGGTCGAAGTACGGCCCCCCTTCGGCGCGACGAGGCGGAGGAGCGGGTTCCCTTGATCGCTTGGCGGGGGCAGCGGCAGGAGCAGAAGCGATGGTCCGGGAAGACCCCGCTCCAGTTGCCGCGGCGGTGCGAGGCGCTCCCGCGGCAACATTGCTTATCGCGGTGGAGCGCGTCGCGCGGCGCGACGGCTGTTGACTCGCCTGCCGCCCTGTTACGTCCCCGGCCTTGCGGAGACGCCTTCTTGGTGGAGCTGGGGGCTGCGTTGGGGGCTCCGTTTGCGGCAAGCTGCCTGAAGGTGGCGGGCCGCTCGCACCCTCGGCGGGCTCGCTCGACTCGGCTTCAGGATCGGCAAGCCCTCCCTCGCCGGCAAGCACTTCTTCGCCGTCAAGCCACTCTCGCTCGGCAAGGCTTGCCGCCTCTGCTGCCTCTGCCTCATCCACGTTGAATCCAAACTCGCCTGCGGCAGCGGCTGCCACCGCCTCTTCCACCCTGGTGGCGATGCGCTGCATCTCCTCGTAAGTGGTGTCGCGGGTGAGGCTCTTCTGTTCGTTGGCGCGGACCGCCACCTCCACCAAGCCGTGGAAGAACGCCTGCACGACGTCGTCTGCAGGCTCTTGCCAGGTTGGGACAATCCCGTGCGAGTCGCACAACGGCATCATTGCGCGGATGCGGTCGAGCGAGGAATTATTGCACAGCGGAACGACGCCCTGCGGCAACCTGAACCATTCGGGATGCTGAGGGTAGTGCTTGAACAGCTCCTTGAGCATCGCGTCCATCTCCAGGACAGTGAAGTTGAAGTTGAGGCCCGGGCGCAGCCTCATGATGTCTGCCAGGCCCCCGAATTCCCAGGCGGGTCTCCTCCTCTCCTGCAGGGGGGTGATGCGGCGGCGAAGAAAATCCGCGAAAACGGCGCCTACAGTGAGCCTGGCAAGCCTGAGGCGCAGGATCCGGGTGACGGCGATCTTCAGCCTATCGTCTTCCGGGGCCAAGCTACTCCAATCATTGCCGCGCACTGCTGGGGCTTGGCGCTGGGCAGTAAATGGCTGCGGGTTCTCCTCGACGATCCAGCACCAGTCTGCTGTCCACTCCTCCCATTTGCTGCGGAACTCCCCCTCCAGATAGGCCTCCTTCTTGCCGGACCTCGAGATCCAGGCGATCCCGCCGGCTAGAGGCTCTCCTCTCTCGACTCTGGGCATAAAGAAGTGGCGAAAAAGGGCTACATTTGGGTGGACTCTGACAAAGTTTTCGCAGAGATGTGCGAAAACTGCCATGGTCAGAACGGCATTGGGGGTGAAGTCAAGGAGATGGAACCCGTAGGTGTTCATGATATCGCAGAAGAACTCAGAGAAGGGCGGGCAGAGCCCGCAGTAGAAGAATAGTGCGAAGAAGGGGTATCCGTTTGGAGCACGTTTCGAAGCGGCGGCGGAGAGTACCTTCGTGCGCGGATGCGCTCGCGTCTCCGTCGACCAGAAGAGGTAGTACCACTCCCTCAGCTCCTTCGCGGCGAGCTCGGGGGGGAAGGTTGCCCACTCCTTTTGCAGCGCCTTGAGCCGCAGTGCCTCGGCCGACTTCACGCCCTTCCTGGCTTTCGGAGCCATGGCGGAGGTGGTGGGGGAGATCAAAGGCATTGGTGGCGACGGCGGCGATGGGGGGCGAAGCGCTGCTCTCTTTCGGCTTTGGAAGAAGGGGGAGCGGCGGAGATCTCTGAGATGGGAACAGCGACTGGCGAGATGGGGGAACTGCCCCAGTTTCCCCTGCTTATAAAGAGGGAGGAGGCGAACGTTACGCTTTTTCCGAATAAAGAACCACCCACGATCTCTCCCACGACGCCACATTCGATTCGTGCCATTATGGGAGGGCGCGGTGGATACGGAGTAAGATACGGCATGGCCCAGGCCACGCGTGCCCGTGCCCTGTTTTGGGCCTGGCCCAACAGCGCTCGACACCGTGTATGGCCCAGGCCCGGGGGCTCCTGTCGGTGTACTAAAGTAGGGGTACCCTAGTATCCCGAACTTGTGCACGGGCAGTCGCAGCACCCCGCGGCAAGGCTCGCCGGGTGACCGCCAAGGTCCTCCGTGGTTCCTTTGGAGCCATTCAAGAACAAAGTGTTCAAGCCAAGAAGACAAGGCCCCGGCAAGAGGAGCTTGCCGGGAAAGCCAAGCCCCCGGCAAGAGGAGCTTGCCGGGAAGGCCAACCGAGGCATTTGAAGGAACTTCCCGCGACGCGCCTCGCGTCCCGGCAAGGCCCGGTGAGCGACAAGCTTCCGGGCGCGACAAGACAACGACCGCGGCAAGGTGCTTGCCGCGGCGGGCTACCACTCTGTACCTACGCTCCAGCACATCCACCAACGTGTCGCCCTGGGATCGTTCCAGGCGCGCGTGGCAAGAGGCTGTGCAGCCAAGCGATGCAAGGTGGCAAGCGGAGATGACAAGATTGCCATCGTGGCAAGCGGTGGCGCCCCTAACGGTCACTTTTCTGCACTGTTTGGGCGACACAGACGGGCATTTAATTCCTTTGTCCCCTGCCGTCAGGATTAGGTATGATACACTGTACAAGTAGGTGTACCAACCGCACCACTTTTCCATTTTTACCCTTGCATGCGTTGCCACCTGTCGGTGACCCCTTTGAGAATATAAAAGGAGGCCCATGCGCAACGTAGGGGGGGGGGTTCGAAAACCAGAAAACACTCACGCTCGGTCTCGTTAGCAGCTGAGGTGTACTGTAGCTCTCAGCGCTCCCGAGCAAGAACACAATACAATCCGACAAGCAGCAGTAGGAGTATTATCTCTCCGGAGAGCTCCGAAGCTGGGTAAATCGCTCGTGTGTTTCGCCTCGATCCACTCTTCGTGCGATCTCCGCCCCCCGCCAGACCGAAAAGGGGCCCTGCCCCATAGGTGTTTGTTCCCACGACAACCGGGAGTGGTCCTGATTATTGTCACTTTGGGGTTGCCGGATCATAACACATAGTAGGTGACTATAGACTTGCAAGATAGGATCAAGAACTCACATATATTCATGAAAACATAATAGGGCTCAGATCTGAAATCATGGCACTCGGGCCCTAGTGACAAGCATTAAGCATAGCAAAGTCATAGCAACATCAATTTCAGAACATAGTGGATACTAGGGATCCAACCCTAACAAAAGTAACTCAATTACATGATAAATCTCATCCAACTCATCACCGTCCAGCAAGCCTACGATGGAATTACTCATGCACGGCGGTGAGCATCATGAAATTTGTGATAGAGGATGGTTGATGATGACGATGGCGACGGATTCCCCTCTCCGGAGCCCCTAACGGACTCCAGATCAGCCCCCCGAGAGAGTTTAGGGCATGGCGGCGGCTCCGTATCGTAAAACGCGATGAATCCTTCTCTCTGATTTTTTTCTCCCCGAACACGAATATATAGAGTTGGAGTTGAGGTCGATGGAGCACCGGGGGGGCACGAGGCAGGGGGCACGCCCTAGGGGGGCAGGCGCGCCTCCCACCCTCGTGGACAGGGTGTGCGCTGATACGTCCATTTTGCATCATGCTTTTATATCAATATTTATTGCATTATGGGCTGTTATTAAACATTATATCTCAATACTTATGGCTATTGTCTCTTATTTTACAAGGTTTACCATGAAGAGGGGGAATGCCGGCAGGTGGAATTCTGGCTAGAAAAGGAGCAAACATTGGAAACCTATTCTGCACTGCTCCAAAAATCCTAAAACTCCACGAAACCGGTTTTTGGAATTAATAAGAATTATTGAGCGGAAGAAATACATTAGGGGGCCCACACCCTGGCCAGGAGGGAGGGGGCGCCCACCCCTACTAGGCGCGCCCCCTGTCTCCTGGGCCACCTGGTGGCCCCTCGGTGTCCATATTCTGCTATATCAAGGCTTTTACCCTGGAAAAAATCGTGGGCAAGCTTACGGGACGAAACTCCACCGCCACGAGGAGGAACCTTGGCGGAACCAATCTAGGGCTCCGGCGGAGCTGTTCTGCCGGGGACACTTCCCTCCGGGAGGGGAAATCATCACCAAAACTATTACTTATCTTATCACAAAATTATATTATCTTTATTTACTTTATTTACTTGTTACTCGTTACTATTTATCTTATCACAAAACTGTCTATCACCTACAATTTCAGTGCTTGCAGAGAAAACCTTACTGAAAACCGCTTATCATTTCCTTCTGCTCCTCGTTGGGTTCGACACTCTTACTTATCTAAAGGACTACGATAGATCCCCTACACTTGTGGGTCATAAAGACTCTTTTCTGGTGCCGTTGCCGGGGAGTGTAGCACTTTTGGTGAGTGGAACTTGGTAAGGAAACATTTATATAGTGTGCTGAAATTTTCTGTTTCTGTCACTATGGAAACTAATCCTTTGAGGGGCTTGTTCGGGGTATCTTCACCCCGATCAGAAGAGCAAAGAGTTTCTCCTCAACCTACTGAACTTTTAGAAAATATTTACTTTGAGATTCCTTTGGGTATGATAGAGAAACTGCTAGCTAATCCATTTGCAGGAGATGGAACATAGCATCCCGATTTACACCTTATCTTTGTGGATGAAGTTTGTGGATTATTTAAGCTTGCAGGTATTCCCGATGATGTTGTCAAAAGGAAGGTCTTCCCTTTATCTTTGAAGGGAGATGCATTGACATGGTATAGGCTATGTGATGATATGAGATCTTGGAATTATAAACGATTGAAGTTGGAATTTCACCAGAAGTTCTATCCTATGCATCTTGTTCATCGTGATCGTAAGTACATATATAATTTCTGGCCTCGCAAAGGAGAAAGCATCGCTCAAGCTTGGGGGAGGCTTAAATCAATGTTGTATTCATGCCCCAATCATGAGCTCTCCCGGGAAATGATTATTCAATTTTTTTATGCTCGGCTTTCTCTTAATGATCGCAACCTGCTCGATACTTCCTGTGTTGGTTCTTATATGCTAAAGACTATTGATTTCAAATGGGACTTATTGGAAAGAATTAAACGCAACTCTCAAGACTGGGGTTCCGATGATGGTAAGGAGTCAGGTATAACACCTAAGTTCGATTGTGTTAAATCTTTTATGGATGCAGATGCTTTTCGTCGATTTAGCACTAAGTATGGGCTTGACTCTGAGATAGTAGCTTCTTTCTGTGAATCTTATGCTACTCACGTTGATCTCCTTAAAGAAAAGTGGTTTAAATATAATCCTCCCGTTGAAGTGAAAGTAGTTGCACCTATTACAGTTGAAGAAAAGACTGTCACCTATATGTTGAGAAACCTCCTTTTCCTGTTAGTATGAAGGATCACGCTAAAACTTCGACTGTTGTTCATAAGAGTAATACTAGGACTTATACACCTCCTGAGCAAATCAAAGTTAAACTTAGTATTGCTATGGTTAAAGATCTCTTGGATGATGATTTAGGTGGGCATGTTATTTATTTCTGTGGTGAGATTTCTAATATTGCTAAACCAGATACTAAGATACATAGACCTGTCGTAGGCATGCCTGTTATTTCTGTTAAAATAGGAGATCATTGTTATCATGGATTATGCGATATGGGTGCTTGTGCAATACCCTATGATTTATATAAAGAAATTATGCACGACATTGCACCCGTTGAATTGGAACACATTGATGTTACTATTAAGCTTGCTAATAGGGATACCATTAAACCAGTTGGGATAGTTCAAGATGTTGAAGTCTTGTGTGGGAAGGTTAAATACCCTGTTGATTTTCTTGTTCTTGGTTCCCCACAAGATGATTTTTGTCCCATTATTTTTTGTAGACCCTTCTTGAATACAGCTAGTGCTAGGATTGATTGTGACAAGGATACTGTTACAATTGGCTTAGAGGGTATGTCTCATGAGTTTAATTTTGCTATGTTTTGTAGACAACCTCGTGATAGAGAATCACCTAATAAGGATGAGATTATTGGTCTTGCTTCCATTACCGTGCCTCCTACTGATCCGTTAGAGCAATATTTGCTACACCATGAAAACAAAATGTTTATGAAGGAAAGAAGGGAAATATATGAAGTGTTCCTTAAACAGGAACCTATTCTGAAACATAACATCCCCGTTGAAATTCTTGGGGATCCCCCTCCACGCAAGGGTGATCCCGTGTTTGAACTCAAACATTACCTGATAATCTTAAGTATGCTTATCTTGATGAGAAGAAAATATATCATGTTATTATTAGTGCTAACCTTTCAGAGCAAGAAGAAGAAAGATTATTGAAAACTCTGAAGAAGCACCGCGCTGCTATTGGATATACTTTGGATGATCTAAAGGGCATTAGTCCCACGTTATGCCAACCCAAAATTAATTTGGAGGCTGATGCCAAACCAGTTACACATCCTCAACGATGACTGAATCCCAAGATGAAAGAAGTGGTAAGAAAGGAGATACTAAAGCTCCTTGAGGCAGGTATAATTTATCCCGTTGCTGATAGTGATTGGGTAAGCCCTATCCATTGTGTTCCTAAAAAAGGAGGTATTACCGTTGTTCCTAATGATAAAGATGAATTGATCCCACAAAGAATTATTACAGGTTATAGGATGGTAATTGATTTCTGTAAGTTAAATAAAGCTACTAAGAAAGATCATTACCCTTTACCTTCTATTGATCAAATGCTAGAGAGACTATCCAAACACACACATTTCTGCTTTCTAGATGGTTATTCTGGCTTCTCTCAAATACCTGTGTCAGCGAAGGATCAATCTAAAACTAATTTTACTTGCCCTTTTGGTACTTTTGCTTATAGACGTATGCCTTTTGGTTTATGTAATGCACCTACTACTTTTCAAAGATGCATAATGGCTATATTCTCTGATTTTTGTGAAAAGATTTGTGAGGTATTCAAGGATGACTTCTCAGTCTATGGATCCTCTTTTGATGATTGTTTGAGCAACCTTGATCGAGTTTTGCAGAGATGCAAAGACACTAGTCTCGTCCTGAATTGGGAAAATTGTCACTTTATGGTTAATGAAGGCATTATCTTGGGGCACAAGATCTCCGAGAGAGGTATTGAAGTTGATAAAGCCAAAGTTGATGCAATTGAAAAGATGCCATGTCCCAAGGACATAAAAGGCATAATAAGTTTCCTTGGTCATGCCGGTGTTTATAGGAGGTTCATTAAGGACTTTTCTAAATTCTCTAGGCCTCTGACTAATTTATTGCAAAAAGATATTCCTTTTGTCTTTGATGATGATTGTGTATAAGCATTTGTAATACTTAAGAAATTATGTGTGATGCTTGTGATTATGCTGTAGGTGTTGTTCTAGGGAAAAGAGTTGATAAGAAATTGAATGTTATCCAGTATGCTAGTAAGACCCTTGATATTGCCCAGAGAAATTATGCTACTAATGAAAAAGAGTTCTTAGCAGTTATGTTTGCATGTGATAAGTTTAGACCTTATATTGTTGATTCCAAAGTTACTATTCACACTGATCATGCTGTTATTAAATATCTTATGGAAAAGAAAGATGCTAAGCCTAGACTCATTAGATGGGTTCTCTTGCTCCAAGAATTTGATTTGCATATTATTGATAGAAAGGGAGCTGAGAACCCCGTTGCAGACAACTTGTCTAGGTTAGAGAATGTTCTTGATGACCCACTGCCTATTGACGATAGCTTTCCTGATGAACAATTTGCGGTCGTTAATGCTTCTCGTACTGCTCCTTGGTATGCTGATTATGCTAATTATATTGTTGCTAAATTTATACCCCCTAGTTTCACATACCAGCAAAATAAAAAATTCTTTTATGCTTTAAGACATTACTTTTGGGATGACCCACACCTTTATAAAGAAGGAGTAGACGGTGTTATTAGACGTTGTGTGCCTGAGCATGAACAAGAACAGATCCTATGCAAGTGTCACTCTGAATCTTATGGAGGACACCACGCTGGAGATAGAACTGCACACAAGGTACTAAAATCTGGTTTTTACTGGCCTACACTCTTCAAAAATGCTCGTAAGTTTGTCTTATCTTGTGATGAATGTCAAAGAATTGGTAATATTAGTAGACGTCATGAAATTCCTATGACTTATTCTCTTGTTATTGAACCGTTTGATGTTTGGGGCTTTGATTATATGGGACCTTTTCCTGCCTCTAATGGTTATACAGATACTTTAGTTGCTGTTGATTACGTTACTAAGTGGGTAGAAGCTATTCCAACTAGTAGTGCTGATCATAACACTTGTATTAAAATGCTTAAAGAAGTTATTTTTCCGAGGTTTGGAGTCCCTAGATATCTTATGACTGATGGTGGTTCACATTTTATTCATGGTGCTTTCCGTAAGATGCTTGCTAAGTATGATGTCAATCATATAATCGCATCTCCTTATCATCCGCAGTCTAGTGGTCAAGTAGAGTTGAGCAATAGAGAGCTCAAATTAATTTTGCAAAAGACTGTGAATAGATCTAGAAAGAATTGGTCCAAAAAACTTGATGATGCATTATGGGCCTATAGAACTACATACAAAAATCCTTTTGGTATGTCTCATTATAAGATGGTTTATGGGAAAGCTTGTCATTTACCTCTAGAACTTGAACATAAGGCATATTGGGCTATCAAAGAGCTCAACTATTACTTCAAACTTGCTGGTGAGAAGAGGTTGTTTGATATTAGCTCACTTGATGAATGGAGAACCCAAGCCTACGAGAATGCAAAGCTATTTAAAGAAAAAGTCAAACGTTGGCATGCCAAAAGGATACAAAAGCATGAGTTTAACGTAGGAGATTATGTGTTATTATTCAATTCTCGTTTCAGATTTTTTGCAGGAAAACTTCTCTCTAAATGGGAAGGTCCCTACGTTATCGAGGAGGTCTATCGTTCTGGTGCCATAAAAATCAATAACTTCGAGGGCACAATTCCGAGGGTGGTAGACGGTCAAAGAATTAAACATTATATTTCAGGTAATCCTATCAATGTTGAAACTAATATTATTGAAACCGTAACCCCAGAGGAATACATAAGGGACACTTTCCAGAATGTTCCAGACTCCAAAAAGGAATAGGTATGTGGTACAGTAAGTAAACCGACTCCAAAACAACTCTAATGGCAATTTTTATCAGTTTTGAAATATTTAAGAATTTTAGGAAGAAAGAAGTAGTCTGAAAGGGACACGAGGCCCCCACAAGAGTGGAGGGCGCGCCCACCCTTACTTGGCACGCCCACCTGTCTCGTGGACACCCCGTGTGCCTCCCGGACTCCGTTTTCTTGCATGTTACGTATTTTGGTCGGTAAAAATTCATTATATATACTCCCGAAGGTTTTGACCATCGTATCACGCAAATATCCTCTGTTTTCATTTCGAGCTGTTTTCATTGCATATCTAGAGCACCATGACTTCACCCTTGTAACACCCCAAAAATTTAACCAGGTTTTAGTTATTAAAATTTTTCCCAAGAGTTTAAAATTTTTGCATGCAAGTATATCTCTGTTAATTTCAAAACTTTTCTTTTAATATTAAGAAAAATTTTCCCAAGTGGATCCTTCCAAAATATATTGGACTTATTTTCCCTCTCATTCAAAAAAAACATCTCTCAATCAGGAGATTTATTTATAAAATTATTTCACCCTGAGCTTTATTCATTAAATGACTTGTTTTAAAATTTGGAGCTCTTTTTGAACTATAACCATTGGATAAATTCACCTAAAATTCTAACCAAAAATTGGAGATGTCATGTGATGTTTTTAAATCACTTTTATACAAAAATATCTTTTATTTATGTAATAAATTTGAGCTCTACATCAATTTTTCCTTCTCTGGTCCAGAGTGCATTTTGCACTACAACCCATTTAAATAATTCTTTCTAGCCTCCACCAAAATTATGGGATATTGGTAATAGCCTATGATTCAACTTTATGCAAAAACCTAGTGCTGTTCTTTGAAAAATTTGAGTGAATCAACCTCATCTTCATTCTGGACCAACTGGATGGTTTGTACAGCAACCATATTTTTGCTTGCTCTTTAACCCTTGATTCTTTCTCCTACTTGTAGTCCTCCATGTTAAACCCTTAAGTCCAGGAGCATGCACCCTTTGGATCATTTTTGGTTCATGAAATAATGTCATTTATTTCCTGTCCAGAAATGTAGTTTTGCAAAACTTGCACTAACAAGTTTCTATTTTTGGCAAACTAACCTCACCACCCTCTTGTACATCTAAGGAGACCCTGATCTGGAGAATTTGGCCCCTCCAAGAAGAGCCTAGGTGCCTGTGGCATTTTGTCAAACACCTGGAGAGCATGACCAGTTTTGACATGAGTTTTGGCATTGCACTGTGAGCTTGCACCTTTGATCAAACAAGCATGTCCACTAGACTCCCCGTTTCTCCTAACCTAGATCTGTTAATTGCCAGCCTCACCCAAGCTCTGTAGCATGCTCTGGCATTGCGTCGAGCACGTCCCGTGCACGCCCGGAGCGCGAGCAGAGCGTGCGTTTGGCACGCACATGCGCCGAGCCGACACGCTGGCCCCCACGGTTTTGGCCCGCTCTGCAGCACCACGCCACGCGCTCCCCTTCTCACCGCTACGCGCCAAGCCGCCCCTCGCCATGCCGGCAGGCCAAGAGCTAGCCGCCACAGCCGCCCGACAGCCTCTGCCCATGTCGGCGCCGCCAAAGCCACTCCCGCTCGCCACCTGGCCCCTGGAACAGCGCGTGCTCATCCGCGAGTGTGTCCACTAGCGCTCGTCGCCGCCACGACGCCCTAGCTACAGAATGGCGGTCGCCGGAGAGCTTATCCACGGCCGCCACGGAACCGACCTCGACGAGCTATAAAAGGAGGCCCCCGAGCTTCCCCGAGCACACAGGCAACCTTAGAATGCTCCCCTAGTTCTCCTATGGCAGCCAATCGACCCGGGGAGGTCTTCTTCCCCACCTCCGGCAACTGCGGCCGCCACCACTGCCCTGGCCAATTCGGCACCACCAGGGCCTCCCCCTCTCCGTTCTCTCCACCAAGAGCTTCCTCATCCTCCCGTGAACCTTTCCCACTACTCGATTTCGATCGGGGCTCACTGCGGGAGAATTTTCACTCCGCCCCCGAAGCCTCCTCCGCCGCGAAGCTCGCCGCCGGCAGCTCCCTCCGTCCCCACCGACCTGGCAACCACCGGGAGGACCGCACTGGAGTGGCGCATCCATCCCCGCCCTCGGGGCCCCGCGAAGAGCTGCCAGTCGCCGGCGACGATCGCCTGAGCTCCGCCTCCGCTCAGGACAGGGGAAGGAGGGGGAAAGAGAGACTAGTCAAACCTGACTAGTGGGACTCTCTGGACCCACTGTCAGCGACCCCGTGCCTGTCCACGTGGGATTAAGTGAAGGCGTAATCCCCCCAGTACGTTTTCCCCGCTCCGAAAGCGTATTCCCCTCCGAAACGTTTTCTTTTCTGTTTTATTTAAATAACAGATTTTGACCAGAACTTTGACTAGCTATAACTTTTTAAATACAACTCCAAATGAAATGATTCTTTTTCCTACCTCGCTCAAATTTCACCTAGTTTATTTTAAGATTTATTTGAAAAAAATTCAGAACAACTTTTGGTGCTGTTTTTATTTTGTGTGTTAATTCTTTTATATCGCTAAAATAGGATTTTTGAAGAGAGGAGAAATGTTTCAAGTTTTGGAGTGCACCCTGCCTTTCCACACATTGAAGGCAAGCATTCTGAATCCCGGCATAATATTTTTGGTGTGATCGTTGATACATTTATAACACCACCGCATTTCGAAGGACTTGTTATTTCATGTAGTATAATCATATGCATGAGTGCCTATTAGTGATTTCCATGCTGTTGGAAATGAACACACTTGTGATGATAATCATCCTCATGTGCCTTGCATGCATACCGGCAGGAACCCGGGAAAACCTCTGCCTTGGGTAGGCATGAGTTTGTCGCCGGTCTCCTTCGGGACGGTTATGTCTGGTATGGCATGGTAAGGTGATATGAGCGGTGACTCTGTTGGATGAAATATATTCGTTATACTAACCATGCAGGGAATACTTAAACCTCCTGTCTACCGTAGATCGAGTCTTGTTCCAGTAACCCCCATACTTGTTTCGTACTACCACTCGTCTCTACAGCAAGTAGAGTACGGTTCAGTAAGTTGTCAACCTCTTTCTAGCACACACCGTACAGAGAGGCCATGGTGGAAGATACCGGTTGTAGTTGGTAGGCAGGCCACCTGGTCCGGGGGCATGGGTGTTTCCGGTTGGGACCGAGAGGGGAGGCCACCCCTTAGAGCGCGCGATATAAATTTGATCCCATGCTACGCGAGGTTGTAGCCTCCCCACTTAGAGTTTGCTTGACAGGTGTCGTGGGTGATTCCAGACACGTGTGAGTTAAGCTGGTGTGTGCAAGACAGGTGTGTTCTCAACAAAAAGACCGTAGACGGAATTAGTCCCGATGGACTAAAGAAATCCGTTACTCGTGGGTAAAGAGTACACCCTCTGCAGAGAATAAAACTATTCGAATAGCCGTGTCCATGGTTAAGGATTACAGTCTGGGATGGGTCAGGTGTCGGTCTTAGTGTCGGTCTTCGGAGGTGAAACTGTTAACCAGAACTGGAACTACTAACTGTGACTTGTGATAATTATGATTATTATTATTGTTGACTAACCCGTGATATTATTGTTATTATCGAGTATCTCTGGGATGGTTCTACCTCCGGGATATTCACTATGATTGTTTATTTTAAAGCCCTTTATGTGGTGTCGCTCAGACGCCCGACTGTGGCATTTCTTTTAAAGCCCTTTATGTGGTGTCGCTCAGACGCCCGACTGTGGCATTTCTTTTAAAGCCCTTTATGTGGTGTCGCTCAGACGCCCAACTGTGGCATTTCTTTAAAAGCCCTTTATGTGGTGTCGCTCAGACGCCCGACTGTGGCATTTCTTTTAAAGCCCTTTATGTGGTGTCGCTCAGACGCCCGACTGTGGCTTTGCTTGTTATTTATTTCATAGATTTTAATACTACTATGTTATTGCAATTTTATAAATAACTTGCTTGCACGCATCAGAGATTTATTTATCTTTTGTGACTGACGTCATGAGCATAAAATATTTTCAGCACATCATTATTATATTATACCTGTGTTCATAATGTTTGCGAGTACATTCAAAGTACTCACAGGCTTGTCCCTGGCTATTGTCTTGGCCAGATCTTCTTGCACGAAGAGGAGCGGCGCGATGACAGCCCCGGAACCTAAGTAATGGAGATAGCAGCCTCGCGAAGATAGGAGTTAACCTGGTCAGCTGTTCCCGTAGGAAATGGAGTCCCATAGACACTGATGTTTCACAACCCGCTAACAGGCCAGAATGGTCTTGTACTACATATGTTGTATTCTGCTTGGAATTTCCGTATCAAGTTGGAGCCTCATCAGCTAACAGTAATCCTGGGGCTGATGAGCACGATGGTCTTTTCTGGAAATTTATTACCGGGAAAACCCGGTCGTGACAACATTCCTCCAACAACGAAGACAAGGATGCTTGGCTATTGAAGATAGAGCTGAAAAGAGAAGAACCGGAACAGATCAACAAGTATGAAGGGATCAAGAAGGCCATGGAGGTTCAAGCTCCGGTGGTGAAAGAAGAAGACATCCCTCAACCTTTACCTAACCTCTTTACTCCAACAGAGATTGAAGCTTTCAAGATGATTGAGTTAGCTCGCATACAGAACAAGTACCTCACACAGGAGAATATTTTGTTGAAGGATCATATCGCCGGACTCAAGGGCATTATCCGCAAATTGGTGGAACTTCTATGCTCGATGTGCGATTATCCACCGTCATCATCACCACCGCCATCACCTCCCAGGACTTAATCACATGGGTATTGATATGTCCATTTTGCATCATGCTTTTATATCAATATTTATTGCATTATGGGCTGTTATTACACATTATATCTCAATACTTATGGCTATTCTCTCTTATTTTACAAGGTTTACCATGAAGAGGGGGAATGCCGGCAGCTGGAATTCTGGCTGGAAAAGGAGAAAACGTTGGAAACCTATTCTGCACAGCTCCAAAAGTCCTAAAACTCCATGAAACAACCTTTTGGAATTAATAAGAATTTTTGAGCGAAAGAAATAGGCCAGGGGGCACACACCCTGTCCAGGAGACAGGGGCGCGTCCCCTATCTCCTGGGACCTCTAGTGGGCCTCCGGCGTCCATCTTCTGCTATATCATCACTTTTACCCTGGAACAAAAGTGGGCAAGCTTATGGGATGAAACTACGCCGCCGCGAGGCGGAACCTTGGCGGAATAAATCTAGGGCTCTGGCGGAGCTGTTCTGCCGGGGACACTTCCCTCCGGGAGGGGGAAATCATCACCAATGATCCTCTCATCGGGAGGGGGTCAATCTCGATCAACATCTTCACCAGCACCATCTCCTCTCAAAACCCTAGTTCATCTCTTGTATCTAATCTTGTATCAAAACCACAAATTGGTACCTGTAGGTTGCTAGTAGTGTTGATTACTCCTTGTAGTTGATGCTAATTGGTTTACTTGGTGGAAGATCAGTTCAAACCCTTTATGCATATTATTAATCCTCTGATTATGAACATGAATATGCTTTGTGAGTAGTTACGTTTGTTCCTGAGGACATGGGTGAAGTCTTGCTATCAGTAGTCATGTGAATTTGGTATTCGTTCGATATTTTGATGAGATGTATGTTGTCTTTTCCTCTAGTGGTGTTATGTGAACGTCGACTACATGACACTTCACCATTATTTGGGCCTAGAGGAAGGCATGGGGAAGTAATAAGTAGATGATGGGTTGCTAGAGTGAGAGAAGCTTAAACCCTAGTTTATGCGTTGCTTCGTTAGGGGCTGATATGGATCTATATGCTTAATGCTGTGGTTAGGTTTACCTTAATACTTCTTTTTGTAGTTGCGGATGCTTGCAATAGGGGTTAATCATAAGTGGGATATTTGTCCAAGTTAGGGCAGTACCCAAGTACCGGTCCACCCACACATCAAATTATCAAAGTACCGAACGCGAATCATATGAACGTGATGAAAACTAGCTTGACGATAATTCCCAATGTGTCCTCGGGAGCTCCTTCATTATTATTAGAAATTGTCCAGGCTTATCCTTTGCTACATAAAGGATTGGGCCACCTTGCTGCACTTTATTTACTTGTTACTCATTACTATTTATCTTATCACAAAACTATCTATCACCTACAATTTCAGTGCTTGCAGAGAAAACCTTACTGAAAACCGCTTATCATTTCCTTCTGCTCCTTGTTGGGTTCGACACTCTTACTTATCGAAAGGACTACGATAGATCCCCTACACTTGTGGGTCATCAAGACTCTTTTCTGGCTCCGTTGCCAGGGAGTGTAGCGCTTTTGGTGAGTGGAACTTGGTAAGGAAACATTTATATAGTGTGCTGAAATTTTCTGTTACTTGTCACTATGGAAGCTAATCCTTTGAGGGGCTTGTTTGGGGTATCTTCACCCCAACCAGAAGAGCAAAGAGTTGCTCCTCAACCTACTGAACTTTACGAAAATATTTACCTTGAAATTCCTTCAGGTATGATAGAAAAACTGCTAGGTAATCCATTTGCAGGAGACGGAACATTGCATCCCGATTTACACCTTATCTTTGTGGATGAAGTTTGTGGATTATTTAAGCTTGCAAGTATTCCCGATGATGTTGTCAAAAGGAAGGTCTTCCCTTTATCTTTGAAGGGAGATTCATTGACATGGTATAGGCTATGTGACAATATGGGATCTTGGAATTATAAGCGATTGAAGCTGGAATTTCACCAAAAAATCTATCCTATGCATCTTGTTCATCGTGATCGTAATTACATATATAATTTCTGGCCTCGTGAAGGAGAAAGCATCGCTCAAGCTTCGAGGAGGCTTAAGTCAATGTTATATTCATGCCCCAATCATGAGCTCTCTCGGGAAATGATTATTCAGAACTTTTATGATTGGCTTTCTCTTGATAATCGCAACCTGCTCGATACTTCTTGTGCTGGTTCTTATATGCTGAAGACTATTGATTTCAAATGGGACTTATTGGAAAGAATTAAACGCAACTCTGAAGATTGCAGTTCTGACAATGGTAAGCAGTCAGGTATGACACCTAAGTTTGATTGTGTTAAATCTTTTATGGATACCGATGCTTTCCATGGATTTAGGTCTAAGTATGGACTTGACTCTGAGATAGTAGCTTCTTTTTGTGAATCTTTTGCTACTCACGTTGATCTCCCTAAAGAGAAGTGGTTCAAATATAATCCTCCTGTTGAAGTGAAAGTAGTTGCACCTATTACAGTTGAAGAAAATACTATTACCTATAGTGATCCTATTGTTCCTACTACTTATGTTGAAAAACCTCCTTTTCCTGTTAGGATAAAAGATCACGCTATAGCTTCGACTGTTGTTCGTAAGAGTAATACTGGGACTTATACACCTCCTGAGCAAATTAATGTTGAACCTAGTATTGCTATGGTTAAAGATCTCTTGGATGAGGATTTAGATGGGCATGTTATTTCTTTCTTGGGTGAGACTGCTAATATTGCTAGACCGGATACTAAGACACGTAGACCCGTCATAGGCATGCCTGTTATTTCGGTTAAAATAGGAGATCATTGCTATCATGGCTTATGTGATGTGGGTGCTAGTGCTAGTGCAATACCTTATACCTTATATAAAGAAATTATGCATGACATTGCACCCGTGGAATTGGAAGACATTGATGTTACTATTAAGCTTGCTAATAGGGATACCATTAAACCTATTGGGATTGTTAGAGATGTCGAAGTTTTGTGTGGGAAGGTTAAATACCCTGCCGATTTTCTTGTTCTTGGTTCCCCACAAGATGATTTTTGTCCCATTATTTTTGGTAGACCCTTCTTGAATACTGCTAGTGCTAAGATTAATTGTGAAAATAATATTGTCATTGTTGGCATAGATGGTATGTCTCATGAGTTTAATTTCGCTAAGTTTAGTAGACAACCTCGTGAAAGGGAACCACCTAGTAAGGATGAGATTATTGGTCTTGCTTCCATTGTTGTTCCTCCAGGTGATCCATTAGAACAATATTTGCTAGACCATGAAAACGATATGTTTATGAAGGAAAGGGAGGAAATAGATGAAGTGTTCCTTAAACAGGAACCTATGCTGAAACATAACCTTCCCGTTCAAATTCTTGGGGATCCCCATCCACCCAAGGACGATCCCATGTTTGAACTCAAACCATTACCTGATAATCTTAAGTATGCTTATCTTGATGAAAAAGAAATATATCTTGTTATTATTAGTGCTAACCTTTCAGAGAAAGAAGAAGAAAGATTATTGAAAACTCTAAAGAAGCACCGAGCAGCTGTTGGATATACTCTGGATGATCTTAAAGGCATTAGTCCCACATTATGTCAACACAAAATTTCAGTGGAGAAAGATGCCAAACCAGTTAGAGATCCTCAAAGACGATTAAAGCCCAAGATGAAAGAAGTGGTAAGAAAGGAGATACTAAAACTCCTTGAGGCAGGTATAATTTATCCCATTGCTAATAGTGATTGGGTAAGCCCTATCCATTGTCTTCCTAAAAAGGAGGTATTACCGTTGTTCCTAATGATAAAGATGAATTGATCCCACAAAGAATTATTACAGGTTATAGGATGGTAATTGATTTCCTAAGTTAAATAAAGCTACTAGGAAAGATCATTACCCTTTACCTTTTATTGATCAAATGCTAGAGAGACTATCCAAACACACACATTTCTGCTTTCTAGATGGTTATTCTGGCTTCTCTCAAATACCTGTGTCAGCGAAGGATCAATCTAAAACTACTTTTACTTGCCCTTTTGGTACTTTTGCTTATAGACGTATGCCTTTTGGTTTATGTAATGCAACTGCTACTTTTCAAAGATGCATGATGGCTATATTCTCTGATTTTTGTGAAAAGATTTGTGAGGTATTCATGGATGACTTCTCAGTCTATGGATTCTCTTTTGATGATTGTTTGAGCAACCTTGATCGAGTTTTGCAGAGATGCGAAGACACTAGTCTCGTCCTGAATTGGGAAAAGTGTCACTTTATGGTTAATGAAGGCATTGTCTTGGGGCACAAGATCTCCGAGAGAGGTATTGAAGTTGATAAAGCCAAAGTCGATGCTATTGAAAAGATGCCATGTCCCAAGGACATAAAAGGTATAAGAAGTTTCCTTGGTCATGCCAGTTTTTATAGGGAGGTTCATTAAGGACTTTTCTAAAATCTCTAGGCCTCTGACTAATTTATTGCAAAAAGATATTACTTTTGTCTTTGATGATGATTGTGTATAAGCATTTGAAACACTTAAGAAAGCTTTGATCACTGCACCTATTGTTCAGCCGCCTGATTGGAATTTACCTTTTGAAATTATGTGCGATGCTAGTGATTATGCTGTAGGTGTTGTTTTAGGGCAAAGAGTCGATAAGAAATTGAATGTTATCCAGTATGCTAGTAAGACTCTTGATGCTGCCCAGAGAAATTATGCTACTACTGAAAAGGAGTTCTTAACAATTGTGTTTGCATGTGATAAGTTTAGACCTTATATTGTTGATTCCAAAGTTACTATTCACACTGATCATGCTGTTATTAAATATCTTATGGAAAAGAAAGATGCTAAGCCTAGACTCATTAGATGGGTTCTCTTGCTCCAAGAATTTGACTTGCATATTATTGATAGAAAGGGAGCTGAGAACCCCGTTGCAGACAACTTGTCTAGGTTAGAGAATGTTCTTGATGACCCACTGCCTATTAATGATAGCTTTCCTGATGAACAATTAGCGGTCGTCAATGCTTCTCATACTGCTCCTTGGTATGCTGATTATGCTAATTACACTGTTGCTAAATTTATACTGCCTAGTTTCACATACCAGCAAAAGAAAAAGTTCTTTTATGATTTAAGACATTACTTCTGGGATGATCCACACCTTTATAAAGAAGGAGTAGATGGTGTTATTAGACGTTGTGTGCCTTAGCATGAATAGGAACAGATTCTACGTAAGTGTCACTCTGAATCTTATGGAGGACACCACGCTGGAGATAGAACTCCACACAAGGTACTATAATCTAGTTTTTATAGGCCTACTCTCTTCAAAGATGCTCATAAGTTTGTCTTATCTTGTGATGAATGTCAAAGAATAGGTAACATTAGTAGATGTCAAGAAATGCCTATGAATTATTATCTTGTTATTGAACCATTTGATGTTTGGGGGTTTGATTATATGGGACCTTTTCCTGCCTCTAATGGTTATACACATATTTTAGTTGCTGTTGATTACGTTATTAAGTGGGTAGAAGCTATTCCAACTAGTAGTGCTGATCATAACACTTCTATTAAAATGCTTAAAGAAGTTATTTTTCTGAGGTTTGGAGTCCCTAGATATCTTATGACTGATGGTGGTTCACATTTTATTCATGGTGCTTTGCGTAAGATGCTTGCTAAGTATGATGTCAATCATAGAATCGCATCTCCTTATCATTCGCAGTCTAGTGGTCAAGTAGACTTGAGCAAATAGAGAGCTCAAATTAATTTTGCAAAAGACTGTGAATAGATCTAGAAAGAATTGGTCCAAAAAACTTGATGATGCATTATGGGCCTATAGAACTGCATACAAAAATCCTATGGGTATGTCTCCATATAAGATGGTTTATGGAAAAGCGTGTCATTTACCTCTTGAACTTGAACATAAGGCATATTGGGCTATTAAAGAGCTCAATTATGATTTGAAACTTGCCGGTGAGAAGAGTTTGTTTGATATTAGCTCACTTGATGAATGGAGAACCCAGGCATATGAGAATGCCAAGCTTTTCAAAGAAAAAGTCAAATGCTGGCATGATAACAGGATACAAAAGCGTGAGTTTAACGTAGGAGATTATGTTTTATTATTCAACTCTCATTTAAGATGTGTTGCAGGAAAACTTCTCTCAAAATGGGAAGGTCCCTACGTTATCGAGGAGGTCTATTGTTCTGGTGCTATACAAATCAACAACTTCGAAGGCACAAATCCGAGGGTGGTAAACGGTCAAAGAATTAAACACTATATTTCAGGTAATCCTATCAATGTTGAAACTAATATTATTGAAACCGTAACCCCTGAGGAATACATAAGGGACACTTTCCAGAACGCTCCAGACTCCGAAAAGGTATAGGTATGTGGTATGGTAAGTAAACCGACTCCAAAACAACTCCAATGGCAATTTTTATCAGTTTTGGAATATTTAAGAATTTTAGGAAGAAAGTAGTCCGAAAGGGACACGAGGCTCCCACGAGAGAGGAGGGCGCGCCCCCTGTCTCGTGGGCACCTCGTGTGCCTCCCAGACTCTGTTTTCTTGCACATTACGTATTTTGGTCTGTAAAAATTCATTATATATACTCCCGAAGGTTTTGACCACCGTATCACACAAATATACTCTGTTTTCGTTTCGAGCTGTTTCTATTTCATATCTAAGAGCATCATGTCGTCTCCAAGCGCTCCCAAGGACAAGTTTTTCGAGAGGGTTATCAACCCATATCTTGTAGAGGTGCTGCAACACCCTCAAACCATCGAGATGCGTGAGGGGGTGCTGCACATCCGCGATGTGGAGGGACCAAGGCGTGCTGGGAGCATGGAGACAAAGCTCGAAGCCGTGGAGCAGCAAGTTTTCAAGTGCCAAGGGATAGTGGAGCGTGGACTCGACGCCAACCAGATGATGATCACGGAGTTCACCAACAACCACAAGCTAGATGCCAAAGTCATTGGGGAGACCATCTTCAAGCTTCAAGAGAAAATCGAGCATCTCCAAGCACAGATCTATGACCTGCAAAACCAGAACTGTGAGTATGAATATAGATTTAAGAGGATGAGTTTGGCTGCAGATTTAAGGATCCCGGAGACTCGATCATCCTTCTATGACGGAGAGCTTATGCCTTGGAAGACGGGAGACAAGCCTACATCATCAACAATGCCTACTTCACCACCTCTGAGGACCTAATCACATGGGTATGGGCACTCCCCTTGGCAACTGCCAAGCTTGGGGGAGGTGCCCCTGTATCGTATCACCATTACACTCCAATCTTTACCGTTTTATTTAGTTCAATCCTTTTAGTAGTATCTTGATCTAGTAGATTGAAGTTTTGATATCAAGTAGTTTCGAGTTTTGCATTGTGATCTCTTTTTGTAATCGAGTCCGTGAGTTATCTATAATAAAGATTAGTGTTGAGTCAAGGGCTTTGCTATGTTGCTATGATCTTGAGAAAGTAGAAAGAATAAAAGAGTTCATATTGATCTTATGGATAGTGATAACACCACATATAGAAAGTATGAGGCATAAAAATTGTTGAGAGTTGATAAACTTAGCCTTGGTCATCGTTGGAATTAATAGGAAGTGATAAGGAAAGAGGGGTTCACATATAAATATATTATCTTGGACATCTTTTATGATTGTGAAGCACTCATTAAGTATGACAAGCTAAAAGAGTTGATGTTGGACAAGGAAGACAACATAATGTTTTATGTTTTCTGACATCTCTGTTAAAGTATATTGTCATTGACCTTCCAAACATGTTGAGCTTTCCTTTCCCCCTCATGCTAGCCAAATTCCTTGCACCAAGTAGAGATACTACTTGTGCTTCCAAATATCCTTAAACCCAGTTTTGCCATGAGAGTCCACCATACCTACCTATGGATTGAGTAAGATCCTTCAAGTAAGTTGTCATCGGTGCAAGAAATAAAAATTGCTCTCTAAATATGTATGACTTATTAGTGCAGAGAAAATAAGCTTTGTACGAACTTGTTGTGGAAGTAATAAAAGCGAGGGACTGCATAATAAAGGTCCACATACAAGGGGAAATATAAAGTGACGTTATTTTGCATTAAGATTTTGTGCAGCAACCCTAAACGCGCATGACAACCTCTGCTTCCCTCTATGAAGGGCCTATCTTTTACTTTATGTTTTGTTTTTTACTTTATGTTTGAGTCAAGGTGATTCTCACCTTTCCCTTTTTCATTTTATCCTTTGGCAATATCCTCGTGTTTGAAAGATCATGATATATATATATATATATATATATATATATATATATATATATATATATATATATATATATATATATATCCAATTGGATGTAAGTTAGCATGGGCTATTATTGTTGACATCACCTAAAGGTGAATATGTTGGGAGGCAACACAATAAGCCCCTATCTTTCTCAGTGTTCGGTTGAAACTCTATAACCACAAGTACTGCGTGAGTGTTAGCAATTATAGAAGACTACGAGATAGTTGAGTATGTGAGCTTGCTGAAAAGCTCTATTGTTGACTCTTTCTGATGTTACGATAAATTGCAATTGCTTCAATGAATGAGATTATAGTTTGTTAGTTCCCAATGAAGTTTTTGAACCATACTTGAAATTGTGAATTGATTCTTACTTTAGCATAAGAAATCATATGACAAAATCTATATATGTTGTTGTTATTAGAATGATCATGATGCCCTCATATCCGTATTTTGTTTTTATCGACACCTCTATCTCTAAACATGTGAACATATTTTTCGATATTGGCTTCCGCTTGAGGACAAGCGAGGTCTAAGCTTGGGGGATTTGATACGTCCATTTTGCATCATGCTTTTATATCAATATTTATTGCATTATGGGCTGTTATTACACATTATATCTCAATACTTATGGCTATTCTCTCTTATTTTACAAGGTTTACCATGAAGAGGGGGAATGCCCGTAGCTGGAATTCTGGCTGGAATTAGGAGCAAACATTGGAAACCTATTCTGCATTGCTCCAAAAGTCCTGAAACTCCACGAAACAACTTTTTGGAATTAATAAGAATTTCTGAGCGAAAGAAATAGGCCAGGGGGCCCACACCCTGTCCAGGAGACAGGGGGCGCCTCCCCTATAGGGCGCGCCCCCCTATCTCCTGGGGCCCCTAGTGGGCCTCCGGCGTCCATCCTCTACTATATCATCACTTTTACCCTAGAAAAAATCATGGGCAAGCTTATGGGACGAAACTCCGCCACCACGAGGCGGAACCTTGGCGGAAGTAATATAGGGCTCTGGCGGAGCTGTTCTGCCGGGGACACTTCCCTCCGGGAGGGGGAAATCATCACCACTGTCATCACCAACAATCCTATCACCGGGAGGGGGTCAATCTCCATCAACATATTCACCAGCACCATCTCCTCTCAAAACCCTAGTTCATCTCTTGTATCCAATCTTGTATCAAAACCAAAAATTGGTACCTGTGGGTTGCTAGTAGTGTTGATTACTCCTTGTAGTTGATGCTAATTGGTTTACTTGGTGGAAGATCATATGTTCAGACCCTTTATGCATACTATTACTCCTCTGATTATGAACATGAATATGCTTTGTGAGTAGTTACGTTTGTTCCTGAGGACATGGGTGAAGTCAGTAGTCATGTGAATTTGGTATTCATTCGATATTTTGATGAGATGTATGTTGTCTTTTCCTCTAGTGGTGTTATGTGAACGTCGACTACATGACACTTCACCATTATTTGGGCCTAGAGGAAGGCATGGGGAAGTAATAAGTAGATGATGGGTTGCTAGAGTGGCAGAAGCTTAAACCCTAGTTTATGCGTTGCTTCGTTAGGGGCTGATATGGATCCATATGCTTAATGTTGTGGTTAGGTTTACCTTAATACTTCTTTTTGTAGTTGCGGATGCTTGCAATAGGGGTTAATCATAAGTGGGATATTTGTCCAAGTTAGGGAAGTACCCAAGTGCCGGTCCACCCACATATCAAATTATCAAAGTACCGAACGCGAATCATATAAACGTGATGAAAACTAGCTTGACAATAATTCCCAATGTGTCCTCGGGAGCTCCTTCATTATTATTAGAAATTGTCCAGGCTTATCCTTTGCTACATAACGGATTGGGCCACCTTGCTGCACTTTATTTACTTTATTTACTTGTTACTTGTTACTATTTATCTTATCACAAAACTATCTATCACCTACAATTTCAGTGCTTGCAGAGAAAACCTTACTGAAAACCGCTTATCATTTCCTTCTGCTCCTCGTTGGGTTCGATACTCTTACTTATAGAAAGGACTGCGATAGATCCCCTACACTTGTGGGTCATCAGGTATGGGCACTCCCCTTGGCAACTGCCAAGCTTGGGGGAGATGCCCCGGTATCGTATCACCATCACACTCCTATCTTTACCATTTTATTTAGTTCGATCCTTTTAGTAGTATTTTGATCCAGTAGATTGAAATTTTGATATCAAGTAGTTTCAAGTTTTGCTTTTTGATCTCTTTATGTAATCGAGCCCTTTAGTTATTTATAATAAAGATTAGTGTTGAGTCAAGGGCTTTGCTATGTTGCTATGATCTTGAGGAAGTAGAAAGAATAAAAGATTTCATATTGATCTTCTGGTTAGTGATGACTTCACACATAGAAAGTATGAGGCATAAAAGTTGTTGAGAGTTGATAAATGTAGCTTTAGTCATTGTTGAAATTAATAGGAAGTGATAAGGAAAGAGAGGTTCACATACAAATATATTATCTTGGACATCTTTTATGATTGGGAGCACTCATTAAGTATGACATGCTAAAAGAGTTGATGTTGGACAAGGAAGACAACGTAATGGTTTATGTTTTCGCACATCTCAGTTAAAGTATATTGTCATTGACCTTCCAAACATGTTGAGCTTGCCTTTCCCCCTCATGCTAGCCAAATTCCTTGCACCAAGTAGAGATACTACTTGTGCTTCCAAATATCCTTAAACCCAGTTTTGCCATGAGAGTCCACCATACCTACCTATGGATTGAGTAAGATCCTTCAAGTAACTTGTCGTGTTGCAGGAAAGAAAAATTGCTATCTAAATATGTATGACTTATTAGTGGAGAGAAAATAAGCTTTATACGATCTTGTTGTGGAAGTAATAAAAGTTACAGACTACATAATAAAGGTCCACATACAAGGGGCAACATAAAGTGATGTTCTTTTGCATTAAGATTTTGTGCATCCAACCCTAAACGCACATGACAACCTCTGCTTCCCTCTGCAAAGGGCCTATCTCTTACTTTATGTTTTACTTTATGCTTGAGTCAAGGTGATCCTCACCTTTCCCTTTTTCATTTTATCCTTTGGCAAGCTCCTCGTGTTGGAAAGATCATGATATATATATCCAATTGGATGTAAGTTAGCATGGATTATTATTGTTGACATCACCTAAAGGTGAATACGTTGGGAGGCAACACAATAAGCCCCTATCTGTCTTAGTGTCCGGCTGAAACTCCATAACCACAAGTAATGCGTGAGTGTTAGCAATTGTAGAAGACTACATGATAGTTGAGTATGTGGACTTGCTGAAAAGCTCTATTGTTGACTCTTTCTGATGTTATGATAAATTGCAATTGCTTCAATGACTGAGATAATAGTTTGTTAGTTCTCAATGAAGTTTCTGAACCGTACTTGACATTGTGAATTTATTATTACTTAAGCATAAGAAACCATATGATAAAATCTATTTATGTTGCAATTATAAGAATGATCATGATGCCCTCATGTCCGTATTTTATTTTTATCGACACCTCTATCTCTAAACATGTGGACATATTTTTCGATTTCGGCTTCCGCTTGAGGACAAGCAAGGTCTAAGCTTGGGGGAGTTGATACGTCCATTTTGCATCATGCTTTTATATCAATATTTATTGCATTATGGGCTGTTATTACACATTATATCTCAATACTTATTGCTATTCTCTCTTATTTTACAAGGTTTACCATGAAGAGGGGGAATGCCGGCAGCTGGAATTCTGGCTGGAACAGGAGCAAACATTGGAAACCTATTCTGCACTGCTCCAAAAATCCTGAAACTCCACGAAACCTGTTTTTGGAATTAATAAGAATTATTGAACGGAAGAAATACATCAGGGGCCCACACCTTGGCCAGGAGGGTGGGGGGGTGGCGCCCACCCCTACTAGGCGCGCCCCCTATCTCCTGGGCCATCTGGTTGTCCCCCGGTGTCCATCTTCTGCTATATGAAGGCTTTTACCCTGGAAAAAATCGTGGGCAAGCTTACGTGATGAAACTCCGCCGCCACGAGGCGGAACCTTGGCGGAATCAATCTAGGGCTCCGGCGGAGCTGTTCTGCCGGGGACACTTCCCTCCGGGAGGGGAAATCATCACCAACGTCATCACCAACGATCCTCTCATCAGGAGGGGGTCAATCTCCATCAAAATCTTCACCAGCACCATCTCCTCTCAAAACCCTAGTTCATCTCTGATGTCTACTACACAACCTTATTCTTGTAGATGTTGTTGGGCCTGCAAGTGCACAGGTTCATAGGACAGTAGCAAATTTGCCTCAAGTGGATGACCTAAGGTTTATCAATCCGTGGGAGGCATAGGATGAAGATGGTCTCTCTCAAGCAACCCTGCAACCAAATAACAAAGAGTCTCTTGTGTCCCCAGCACACCCAATACAATGGTAAATTGTATAGGTGCACTAGTTCGGCGAAGAGATGGTGATACAAGTGCAAAGTAGATGGTAGATAAAGGTTTTTGTAATCTGAAAATATAAAAACAGCAAGGTAACTAAAGATAAAAGTGAGTGTAAACGGTATTGCAATGATAGGAAACAAGGCCTAGGGTTCATACTTTCACTAGTGCAAGTTCTCTCAACAATAATAACATAGATAGATCATATAATAATCCCTCAACATGCAACAAAGAGTCACTCCAAAGCCACTAATAGCGGAGAACAAATGTAGAGATTATGGTAGGGTACAAAACCACCTCAAAGTTATTCTTTCGGATCGATCTATTCAAGAGTTCGTACTAGAATAACGCCTTAAGACACAAATCAACCAAAACCCTAATGTCACCTAGATACTCCATTGTCACCTCAAGTATCCTTGGGCATGATTATACGATATGCATCACACAATCTCATATTCATCCAACCAACACAAAGTACTTCAAAGAGTGCCCCAAAGTGTCTACCAGAGAGTCAAGAAAACATGCGCCAACCCCTATGCATAGGTTCATGGGCGGGACCCACAAGTTGGTCACCAAAACATACATCAAGTGGCATGTGGTATCCCATTGTCACCACAGATAAACACGGCAAGACATACATCAAGTGTTCTCAAATAAATACTCAATCCGATAAGATAACTTCAAGAGGGAAACTCAATTCATCACAAGAGAGTAGAAGGGGAGAAACATCATAAGATCCAACTATAATAGCAAAGCTCGCGATACATCAAGATCGTGCCATAGAGAGAACATGAGAGAGAGAGAGATCAAACACATAGCTACTGGTACATACCCTCAGCCCCGAGGGTGAACTACTCCCTCCTCGTCATGGAGAGCGCCGGGATGATGAAGATGGCCACCGGTGAGGGATCCCCCCCTCCGGCAGGGTGCCGGAATGGACTCCCGAGAGGTTTTTGGTGGCTACAGAGGCTTGCGGCGGCGGAACTCCCGATCTATCTTCATATTTGATGTTTTTAGGGTACGTAGGCTTCTGACAAGGGGGCACGCCCTCCTATCTCGTGGCTGCCTCGAGGATCTTCTGACGTGAACTCCAAGTCTCCTAGGTCATATTCTTCCAAAAAAATCACGCTGCGGAATGTTTCATTCCATTTGGACTCCGTTTGACATTCCTTTTCTTCGAAATACTGAAACAGGCAATCAAACAGCAATATGGGCTGGGCCTCCGGCTAATAGGTTAGTCCCAAAAGTAATATAAAAGTGTATAATAAAGCCCATAATCATTCAAAACCGATAATAAAATAGCATGAATGCTTCATAAATTATAGATACGTTGGAGATGTATCAGCATCCCCAAGCTTAATTCCTACTCGTCCTCGAGTAGGTAAATGATAAAAGAAAGAATTTATGAAGTGTGAATGCTAGAAGGTGCACAAGTTTGATCAATGATAATTTCAATAACCTTTTCTAGCATGATAATATGTCATAAAAGTAGTTCATCTCATAAAACTTCTCACGATAAAGTAACAAGCAATTCACATGTCAAAGCATAGACCATAAACTTTATTGAAAACTAGCAAACTTCATTCTCAGTCATCAAACAATTGCAATTCATCTTATTTTCAGGAATAGCAAACTCCACATACTCAACTATCATATAGTCTTCTACAATTGCTAACACTCACGCAATACTAATGGTTATGGAGTTTCAATCGGACACTGAGAAAGATAGGGGCTTATAGTGTTGCCTGCCAACGTATTCACCTTTGGGTGATGTCAACAATAATAGTTCATGCTAACTTACATCCAATTGGATATATATATCAGGATCTTTTCAACATGAGGTGCTTGCCAAAGGATAAAATGAAAAAGGGAAAGGTGAAGATCACCTTGACTCAAGCAATAATTAAAAGACATAAAGTAAAAGATAGGCCCTTCGTAGAGGGAAGCATAGGTTGTCATGCACTTTTAGGGTTGGATGCACAAAAACTTAATGCGAATGAACGTCACTTTATATTTCCACTTGTATATGGACCTTTATTATGCAGTCTGTCGCTTTTATTACTTCCATAACAAGAGATCGTATAAAGCTATTTTCTTCACACCAAAAGATCTTACATATTTAGAGAGCAATTTTTATGGCTTGCACCGATGACAACTTACTTGAAGGATCTTACTCAATCCATAGGTAGCTATGGTGGACTCTCATGGCAAAACTGGGTTTAAGGATATTTGGAAGCACAAGTAGTATCTCTATTTGGTGCAAGGAATTTTGTCTAGCATGAGGGGGAAAGCAAGCACAACATGTTTGAATGATCCATGACAATATACTTTAACTGAGATGTCGGAAAACATAACCCATTACGTTGTCTTCCTTGTCCAACATCAACTCTTTAGCATGTCATACTTAATGAGTGCTCCCAATTATAAAAGATGTCTAGGATAGTGTATTTATATGTGAAATCTCTCTTCCTTCAATATTCTTTCATGAATTGTTCAAATGACCAATACAACCCTTGCTAACCTTCAATAAATTTAGAACCTCTACTTCTTAGATGTGAAATCATTACTCCCCATGGAATAAACATTGAAACATATATAATTTTAGATTTATGACATTCAACTCATTCAACCATTTACTCATAGGATATAAGTGAAGCGCACGAGTAAATGACAAACTACTCCAAAAAGATATAAGTGAAGATCAATGAGTAGCTAAATAATTATGTAACTATGCGAAGACTCTCTCTCATTTAAGAATTTCATATATTGATACTCTAATCAAACAGCAAGCAAAACAAAATAAAATGACATTGCAAGGATAGCACAACTCATGTGAAGAAGCAAAAACTTAGGCTCAACCGATACTAACCGATAGTTGTAGAAGAAGAAAGGTGGGATGCCTAACGGGGCATCCCCAAGCTTAGATGCTTGAGACCTCTTGAAATATTATCTTGGTGTGCCTTGGGCATCCCCAAGCTTGAACTTTTGTGTCTCCTTAATTCCTCTCATATCATGGTTTCTCTTTTTATCAAAAGCTTCATCCACATCAAACTCAACAAGAACTCGTGAGATAGGTTAGTATAAACCAAGGCAAAACCTTATCATTTTCTACTGTAACAAGTCACTTAAATTATTATTCAACATTTAATACTAAATGTCTCTGCATATTTAATACTCCTATCCTCAAATAGAATCATTAAACAAGCAAACATATGCAAACAATGCAAACATAACAGCAATCTGCCAAAACAGTATAGTCTGTAAAGAATGCAAGATTCATCATAATTCCCTAACTCCAAAAATTATGAAATAAAATTCCCACTTTAGTAAATTTATCAGATCTCATCATGCAAAATGTTTCAACATTATATCATGCTCTGACTTTTCTAGGGAATTTTTGCAACAGCGGTAAACTTTCTGTTTTCAAACAGCAACATGTATACTAGCAAAATAAGCATAGCAAAGGCCATCCTTGACATTTTTATTGAAAATAAAGATGCAAAAGATTATTATAAATAACAGCAAGCAAATACTAACAAGAGAAAATAAGGCTCCAAGAAAAACACATATCATGTGGTGAATAAAAATATAGCTCCAAGTAAAGTTACCGATGAACGAAGACGAAAGAGGAGATGCCATCCGGGGCATCCCAAGCTTAGGCTCTTGCTTGTCCTTGAATATTACCTTGGGGTGCCTTTGGCATCCCCAAGCTTAGGTTATTGCCTCTCCTTATTCCATAGTCCATCGAATCTTTATCCAAAACTTGAAAACTTCACAACACAAAACTCAACAGAAAACTCGTAAGCTCCGTTAGTATAAAAAAATAAAACCACCACTTAGGTATTGTAATGAACTCATTCTAAATTCATATTTGTGTAATATCTACTGTACTCCAACTTATCTATGGTTCATACCCTTCGATACTACTCATAGATTCATCAAAATAAGCAAACAACACATAGAAAACAGAATCTGTCAAAAACAGAACAGTCTGTAGTAATCTGTATCAAACGTATACTTCTGGAACTCCAAACATCCTACCAAATTAGGAAGTCCTAAGCAATTAGTGTACCAATCCATAGCAAAAAGAATCAGATCACGAGCACGTTTCTGTGAATTAACAAAACTAATTTACTGGGTGCAAAAGTTTCTGGATTTCAGCAGGATCAACACAACTATCACCGTAAGCTATCCTAAAGGTCTTACTTGGCAGTTTATTGAAATAAAAGCTATAAAACATGATTAATACAGTAGAATAATCATGTGGGCATACAAAAACAGTAAGGATAAGTATTTGGTTGTCTCCCAACAAGCGCTTTTTCTTTAATGCCTTTTAGCTAGGCATGATGATGGCAATGATGCTCACATAAAAGATAAGAATTGAAACATAACAGGAGCATCATGAAACATATGACTAGCACATTTAAGCCTAACCCACTTCCTATGCATAGGGATTTTGTGAGCAAACAACTTATGGGAACAATAATCAACTAGCATAGGAAGGTAACACAAGCATAGCTTCAAGATTTTAAGAACATAGAGAGGAAACTCGATATTATTGCAATTCCTAAAAGCATATGTTCCTCTCTCATAATATTTTCAGTAGCATCATGAATGAATTCAACAATATAACCAGCACCTAAAGCATTCTTTTGATGATCTATAAGCATAGAAAATTTAGTACTCTCCACATAAGCAAAATTCTTCTCATGAATAGTAGTGGGAGAAAACTCAACAAAATAACTATCATGTGAGGCATAATCCAATTGAAAACTAAAATCATGATGACAAGTTTCATGGTTATCATTATTCTTAATAGCATACAAGTCATCACAATAATCATCATAGATAGCAACTTTGTTCTCTTAATCAATTGGAACCTCTTCCGAAATAGTGGAATCATCACTAAATAAAGTTGACACTCTTCCAAATCCATTTTCATAAATATTATAAGATTCAACATCCTCCAAGCTAGTGGTATCACTACTTCCTAAAGTTGACATTCTTCCAAACCCACTTTCATTAATATAATCATCATAAATAGGAGGCACGCTTTCACCATAATAAATTTTCTCATCAAAACTTGGGGGACAAAAAATATCAGATTCATCAAACATAGCTTCCCCAAGCTTGTGGCTTTGCATATCATTAGCATCATGGATATTCAAGGAATTCATACTAACAACATTGCAATCATGCTCATCATTCAAATATTTAGTATCAAACATTTTATATATTTCTTCTTCTAGCACTTGAGCACAATTTTATTTTCCGTCATTCTCACGGAAGATATTAAAAAGATGAAGCGTATGAGACAAACTTAACTCCATTTTTTTGTAGTTTTCTTTTATAAACTAAACTAGTGATAAAACAAGAAACAAAAAGATTCGATTGCAAGATCTAAAGATATACCTTCAAGCGCTCACCTCCCCGGCAACGGCGCCAGAAAAGAGCTTGATGTCTACTACACAACCTTCTTCTTGTAGACGTTGTTGGGCCTGCAAGTGCACAGGTTTGTAGGACAGTAGAAAATTTCCCTCAAGTGGATGACCTAAGGTTTATCAATCCGTGGGATGCGTAGGATGAATATGGTCTCTCTCAAGCAACCCTGCAACCAAATAACAAAGATTCTCTTGTGTCCCCAACACACCCAATACAATGGTAAATTGTATGGGTGCACTAGTTCGGCGAAGAGATGGTGATATAAGTGCAAAATAGATGGTAGATAAAGGTTTTTGTAATCTGAAAATATAAAAACAGCAAGGTAACTAAAGATAAAAGTGAGCGTAAACGGTATTGCAATTATAGTAAACAAGGCCTAGGGTTCATACTTTCACTAGTGCAAGTTCTCTCAACAATAATAACATAGATAGATCATATAACAATCCCTCAACATGCAACAAAGAGTCACTCCAAGGCCACTAATAGCAGAGAACAAATGTAGAGATTATGGTAGGGTACAAAACCACCTCAAAGTTATTCTTTCGGATCGACCTATTCAAGAGTTCGTACTAGAATAAAACCTTAAGACACAAATCAACCAAAACCCTAATGTCACCTAGATACTCCATTGTCACCTCAAGTATCCTTGGACATGATTATACGATATGCATCACACAATCTCCGATTCATCCAACCAACACAAAGTACTTCAAAGAGTGCCCCAAAGTTTCTACCGGAGAGTCAAGAAAACGTGCGCCAACCCCTATGCATAGGTTCATGGGCGGAACCCAAAATTTGGTCACCAAAACATACATCAAGTGGCATGTGATATCCCATTGTCACCACAGGTAAACACGGCAAGACATACATCAAGTGTTCTCAAATAAAGACTCAATCTGATAAGATCACTTCAAGAGGGAAACTCAATTCATCACAAGAGAGTAGAGGGGGAGAAACATCATAAGATCCAACCATAATAGCAAAGCTCGCGATACATCAAGATCATGCCATAGAGAGAACACGAGAGAGAGAGAGAGAGAGAGAGAGAGAGAGAGAGAGAGAGATCAAACACATAGCTACTGGTACATACCCTCAGCCCCGAGGGTGAACTACTCCCTCCTCGTCATGGAGAGCGCCGGGATGATGAAGATGGCCACCAGTGAGGGATCCCCCCTCCGGTAGGGTGCTGGAACAGACTCCCGAGAGTTTTTGGTGGCTATAGAGGCTTGCGGCGCTGGAACTCCCGATCTATCTTCATATTCGATGTTTTTGGGTACGTAGGCTTATATAGGCGAAAGAAGTCGGTCGGGGGAGCCTCGAGGAGCCCAAGAGACAGGGGGCGTGCCCTACAGGGGGGCCCTCCTATCTCGTGGCTGCCTCGAGGATCTTCTGACGTGAACTCCAAGTCTCCAGGATCATATTCTTCCAAAAAATCACGCTGCCGAAGGTTTCATTCCGTTTGGACTCCGTTTGATATTCCTTTTCTTCGAAATACTGAAACAGGCAATAAAAAAGCAATATGGGTCGGGCCTCCGGTTAATAGGTTAGTCCCAAAAGTAATATAAAAGTGTATAATAAAGCCCATAATCATTCAAAACAGATAATAAAATAGCATGAATGCTTCATAAATTATAGATACGTTGGAGACGTATCAATCTCTTGTATCCAATCTTGTATCCAAACCACAAATTGGTACCTGTGGGTTGCTAGTAGTGTTGATTACTCCTTGTAGTTGATGCTAATTGGTTTACTTGGTCGAAGATCATATGTTCAGATCCTTAATGCATATTATTACTCCTCTGATTATGAACATGAATATGCTTTGTGAGTAGTTACGTTTGATCCTGAGGACATGGGTGAAATCTTGCTATTAGTAGCCATGTGAATTTGGTATTCGTTCAATATTTTGATGAGATGTATGTTGTCTTTTCCTCTAGTGGTGTTATGTGAACGTCGACTAATTGAACTTCACCATTATTTGGGCCTAGAGGAAGGCATGGGGAAGTAATAAGTAGATGAAGGGTTGCTAGAGTGACAGAAGCTTAAACCCTATTTTATGCGTTGCTTCGTTAGGGGCTGATTTGGATCCATATGTTTAATGTTGTGGTTAGGTTTACCTTAATACTTCTTTTGTAGTTGCAGACGCTTGCAATAGGGGTTAATCATAAGTGGGATGCTTGTCTAATTAAGGGCAGTACCCAAGCGTCGGTGCACCCACATATCAAATTATGAAAGTACCGAACGTGAATCATATGAGCGTGATGAAACCTAGCTTGACGATAATTCCCATGTGTCCTCGGGAGTTTTTTTCTCATTATAAGAAATTGTCCAGGCTTATCCTTTACTACAAAAGGATTGGGCCACCTTGATGTACTTTATTTATTTGTTACTCGTTACTATTTATCTTATCACAAAACTATCTATTACCTACAATTTCAGTGCTTGCAGAGAAAACCTTACTGAAAATCGCTTATCATTTCCTTCTGCTCCTCGTTGGGTTCGACACTCTTACTTATCGAAAGGACTACGATAGATTCCCTACACTTGTGGGTCATCATGGTCCCCCTGGCCTTGATTCTTTTGTCAGTATTTTTTATTATTTCCAAAAAAATCTCCGTGAAGTTTCAGGTCATTCCGAGAACTTTTGTTTCTGCACAAAGACAACACCATGGCAATTCTGCTGAAAACAGCGTCAGTCCGGGTTAGTTCCATTCAAATCATGCAAGTTAGAGTCCAAAACAAGGGCAAAAGTGTTTGGAAAAGTAGATACGACGGAGACGTATCAATGCATTGTTCGATCAATCTTCAAATCATTCAAAAAATAATAATCTGAGGCAATGTTCGACCAGCCTCCTGAGTATGACATGATGGGCCGGCCCCTTAAGCAAGCTCAAGAAGTAAGCAGGCCCAGCAATGACGAGCGAGGCCTCCACAAGTCCACAAGTCCACAGAAACAAAACCCGCCAATCCGCCATCCTCCTTCCTCCTCTAGGGTTTTACTACGCAGCGCCGCCGTCTCCCTCCCCACCTCCGTCTCCAGCCGCCCCGCCTCCTAACCGGCAGACCACCATCGAGGCCCGAGCCAGCGGCCATGAATGGCAAGAAGCACAAGTCCTCGAAGAAGTAGCCCAAGGGCTGCCGCTTGCCGCTTGGCACCGACGGCGATGCGGTCGCTAATGCCGGGAAGCGCCGTCGCTCCAGCGCTACCAAGCACCACCAGGTCGAGGAGGAGGAGTTCATGCCCTCCTCCATCAGCGCCAAGATCCTCCGCAAGGCCTTCAAGTAGCAGGAGGAGGAGATCCTCCACATACTATTTAGTCTTCAAATGACAGAAATTATCAACCTGTGCAACTACATGGGCTAGCTGACGTACTAATAAATCATTAAAATTATCTGTGAACTGATTTAGAAACTGAAAACTAAAAGTTAGAACACCATATGACGGAAAACTACTATTTAGAACATGTATTTGTGGTTATATGATACTAGTATCCTTATATGTTGTGGACACAGTTTGTTGTGCTCGAGGCGCCCAGGGTTTGCAGTATGCAGTAAGTTTTCCATCGGCTGAGATCCAAGGTATCCATCCATCTAGTCTTGGATATAAATTGCTTATGACCTTGCGACCATGGTGCCAATACTTCGATTATTATACGGAGCCTGATATGTACTACATGCACTATATATTTTCATTAGGTACATGAACACCATTTTTTAGTATAGTTATCACTAGAAGAGATGCATTTTTTCAGTATTATTACTAATAGAAGTATTTCACATATATAAGAGATAGACTGTTTTATATCACGCACAAACAACAAAAAGACTAGAGGAACTACGTGACAAAAAAATAACAACTGAAAGAAGAAATTCTATAAAATTTCTTTCTATCAGGCATGCTTCAAAAGAGGCGTGACATGTCTTTTGGTTGCAGATTCATGTCATGACAAGAGAATTAATTTAGTTGGGATGACACTTGCTCACTTTCTTTCACTAAATCTAGTGGGTAACCTCTTAGTGACGGCGGCGAATGTCATATTTGGATATCGATCGAGGTATATGGCGTCACAAGGCCCAAAACCAAAAATGGTCGAATGACCCTCAAGTTAGAAACCAACCGACCCACAACGATTGAGTTGGGACTGTTGGATTAATAAACCCTTCACCCATCAAACCCTTCCAGCTCCTTGCGGATGGACGGTGCTTGGACACATTTCAAAACATGTACTCTAGTAGTCTGATTACCACTATACTTACATCTGGTTGCCGCTTATTTGTGCAGGACATGTTTGACCAATGTTGTGACCACGCAAGGGATAACGGGTACTTGTTGTGGGAGGACGCGAAGAAGATGCGGTTGATAGTGAGTGGGGAGTTCCACAGAGAAATGAGGGAGTTCCTCCGCAGGAAAAAATGATCCAACGGAAGTGACCATCTGGAAAGAAGAGAAGATGCTACTTGTCTGTACCACATCCTCCTTCATGTGAGGAAGGCCTGAATATACCTACCCAGCAGATAAGTCTTTAGGAAGATCCAACTGCAGGAGGCAGAGTGGTAGTCTGGTAGATGTTGAAATAATTTGGACTCGACGGTTGTAAATCGAATGTAATCATATGTTTGATAGGTTCAGTCTGCAGTTTGCGCCATGCTAAATGTAAGTGATAGAAGGTAGTGGATTATTCTGTTAGGCAAATCAAAATCCGATGAGCCGTACGTGCTCCACTTCTCGAGTTCAGTTTTGCATGGAAGTTGCGTACAATTGTGATTAATCTGTGTCAGTCAGTTTGGAACCAGACAAGTTTGCAAAACCGCTCGAGACAGGATTGACAATTTTGATTTTCAGTAAATTGGTTTATTATCTTTTTAACAAAATATATCCACACTCTGGTGTGTAGAGTTAAAAATACAATGAGCGCTCAATTTGATGTTCAGGCATAGGACAATATGCATACACCAAAGTTGAAATATGGCCTCACATTAAACGAGTGTTCAGTATAGAAACAAATTTGTATTTAAAAACTGGTTTCAAATATTTGAACTAAGGTTCCACTTTTTTTTGTTCACAACATCGAACGGCTCTTTGTGTTGACACCAAAGGTATGGCAATGGTCGTCAACTCAACCGGAGGCAAAACCAAAACTGACCATCTTACAACTGAACCGGAGGCAAAACTAGCCGACAAAACCGGTTAACATGGTTGGTAACAAATCCTTCTGAGATGATTGTTTCCTTTTGTCATCCACATTATATTAACTAGAGAAAATGAAATAGGACTTTGCCTATAAATGTGTGTTTGGAAATCGTGCTTACCCTTATCATATCCTATATCATATACAAAGAGGAAGAAACACTTGAATATTATTAGATTAGTAATTGTCATTGGTGGCGACGCGAAAGGAAAGAAACATGAAGAATCTTTAATCTACACATAAAAAAGATGGTCGATAAGTTTCCAATACCAACAATCGATCAACCATGCGTTTCCTACCTATTTTGTATCAGTACACGCTTTCACAACAAACAACGGCTCCATTTTTAGATGGAAATACTCCTACACATTAGGATTAGGCCTCAATAAATATTTACCTTTTTCATCCCTCAATCCATAAAATAGATTGGCCCATGAAGGACACCAATATATATATGCCCCCATACATGAGCATGTGATCCAAAGTTCATCGAGCAAACACACAAACACTGGACTACCACCGAACTTATCCCACAACTTTGTCAAGTCTTCTCTTTGAAATGGAGGGTGTTACAGTGTTGATTGTTGGTGCTGGGCCAGCAGGCCTCGCAACAGCAGCATGCCTAAGACAATTCTCAATTCCTTATGCAATCATCGAGCGCGAGAGCTGTAGCACATGACTCTGGCGCAACGGCGCGTATGATCTCCTCAAGCTGCATCTCGCAAAGGAGTTCTGTGAGTTGCCACACATGTCATACCCTGTAGATGCACCAACATACATACCAAAAACCTTGTTTGTGAAGTACTTGGATGACTATGTTGAGCGTTTCAACATTCAACCAAAGTATCTGACCAGCGTGGAGTCATCCACATATGACAATGATGAAAAATGTTGGTCCATTGTGGCAAAGGACATGTCAAAGTGCACCACAGTCAAGTTCATGGCGAAGTTTCTTGTTGTGGCAAGTGGTGAGAATAGTGCAAAGAATATTCCAATGTTCCCTGGACTGGAATAGTGCAGAGAATATTCCAATAGTTCCAGGTGATGTTATTCACTCCTCAAGCTACAAGTCAGGCAAGAGCTACTCTGGCAAGAATGTATTGGTCATTGGATCTGGCAACTCCGGGATGGAAATTGCTTATGACCTTGCGACCCATGGTGCCAACACATCGATTGTTATACGAAGCCCAGTACGTACGTGCACTATATATTTTCACCGGGTGCATGAACGCAAATTCTTAGTATAGTTATTAAGAGAAGAGATGCAATTTTCAGTGTTTCACTAATAGGAAGTATTTCACACAGAAAAAGAGATGGACTGTTTTATATCACACACAAACAACTGAAAGACTAGAGGAACCACAGGACAAAAATTTATTTCTTGAAAGAAGAAATTCTATGAAAATTTATTTATCATGCATACTTCAAAAGAGGTGTGACGTGTTTTGTTGTTGCAGATTCATGTAATGACAAAGGAATTAATTCGTTTGGTGATGACACTTGCTCATCGTCTTCCATTGAATCTAGTGGATAAATTCCTTGTGATGGCAGCATATTTAATATTTGGAAACCTGTCACAGCATGGCATCACAATGCCAAAAATGGGTCCAATGACCCTCAAATCAGAAACAGGCCGATCTGCAGTAATTGATGTTGGGACTGTTCGATTGGTCAAAAAAGGCATCATTAAAGTAAGTATATCCTTGACATGACACAAATTTATAACATATGTTGATTTGATATGCCAAGTTATCAATGTATTTTTATCTCCTAAAGGTTCAAGGGAGCACTAGTAAGATCAAGGGCAACATAGTTAAATTTCAATGCAGTAAAAGAATGTCATTTGATGCAATTGTGTTTGCAACTGGATACAAAAGCACGACAAATATGTGGCTCAAGGTAATATAGCTTGTCTTTGAACATGTTTGAGTTTGTTTTCTTGGTGTAACCATTATTAAATCTTCTAACAAGGTCTATGTGTTTTTAATCCAGAATGGTGAGAGCATGTTAAATGGCAACGGACTGCCCATCCAAAAATATCTGAATCATTAGAAAGGTGAAAATGGGCTCCACTGTGCTGGGTTGGCAAGGAGAGGATTAGCTGGTATTGCAACAGATGCCAAGAATATCGCTAATGACATCAAATGTGTGATGGACTCTATGTCAAGTTAAATCATCTTTTACATATAGTTTACCATGGCAAGCATGCTAGAAGGTTGATTCTTTGAGAAATATATCCATTGTGTCACCTTTGTATCTAGCTTTTAGACAAGTAAGTTTATGTTTATTTTAAGTTTTATATGTGCCCCGGAGAGAGATGTACTATTATACTATAATCAAGGGCTTTGTACTATTATTACGCGGAGAGATTTCTAATTTTGGTTGAACCTACAAGTGTGTATTATATTTTATTTACTTGAAATTACATGTGCAAAAGGCATGCGCTCAATACTCTATTATCTATACCAAAATCTCTTGTGGCGTGTTTACCCCATCAACATACAACTATAGAGGTAGTAATCACATCAGCCTAAAATAAATGCATAGTTCACTACATCCATGGCCGGTACTGTAGTGCTATTTAGTCTTAGAATGGCACTAGTTATCATCCCGTGTGTAGCGACCCGACCTCAGATGGTCAAGTCTCTGTGCTCGGGTGTCATCCCTAGATCAGTAATGCTGACACCACATAGTACTTCGAAGGATTTATAATAGAGTAGCAATCACACACTTATTACATCGTTTGTCCAAAGGAGGACTTATTACAATAATCATGGCTTAAGGCCATCTAATAACGATAACAGCGGAAGACTTGGAAGATAAGTGAGTCCATCAACTCCAACGGCATCACTGAGTATAGAACCATGACCTAAAAGCACCTTACTCGTCGTCTGAAAAGTCTGCAACATGAAAGTTGCAGCCCGAAAATGGGTCAGCACATGGAATATGCTGGCAATGTAACACATAGAGATTGATAAACAATAAGCCTATACTACATGCATATATGGCTGGTGGAAAAGCTCTATGGTTACAGTTTTTGCATAAAGCCAGTTTTTCCCTACTGCAAAGGAATAATTTTATTTAACTATCATGGTGGTTGTTAAACATTGAGAATGGTTGACAGCATCCTCAATCCCAGTTAAAAAGTACTCATTAACAAACCCAACAATATTAGATTAGAGTAACATGTTGAGATTCACAGAATATTCAAGTACTAGATACTCAAGATGTCCATAACCGGGGACACGGCTAATCATGATTAGTTTGTACACTCTGCAGAGGTTTGCGCACTTTTCCCCGCAAGACTCGATCGCCTCCGTTTGGTTTCTCGCACTACATGGTGTTTGAGAAACGGATGACCGAGACATAGTCTTTCAGAAGCGCTAGCACCTTACGATGGGTAGACCCGTACACCTACATCCCCTACATCTGCTAGTCCACCACTATAAGAGTTCGCATGACTTAGTCAACTATGCCAGAGCCCATAATGGCTTGTGGCTGCACACGTAAGTTACTAGTATGAATTATCTTATGATCCCTTTGAGCCTGGGTGGCGGTCCATAGGAAAATCACACGGTACCCCCGGGATTTCCAAAAAAAAACAGGCAAGTCCTGGTAAGTCCAGGTGCCTCAATCCACCTAGATGTGTATTTAAGTTGCCACCTTAGATAAACCATTAATTAAACAATCTCACATCTGTCATGCATAATCACTCACCCAATCCACGTCTACTAGCATAGCATGGCATAATAAGCAAACGTAGAAGTAACTCCCAAGGGTTTCATAAGTAAAACAGGTAATAGGTACTACCTCATCTACTTCCCATCCCACAATTTAATTAGATCCTAATCATGCAATGTTCGAGGATTGATCTAATGCATAAAAACTGGGTAGTAGAAAAGGTATAATCAAGTGTTACTTGCCTTGCTGATGATCCGCGAAACCTAGAGATTCGAAGTAACAAGCGGCGCAATCCGGGTGATCTATCGCAGACAAACAACAAGCATACAATAAGTACTCATCTAATGCACAGGTAAATCTCGAATAAAAGATCTAACCAGAAAGTTCAACTTAAGAACCCTGGTTGCAAAAGAATCAAATCAAATAAAGCAACGAAAGTCAAACAGCGAGAGAAAATAACTCGGTTCTAACAAGTTGAAACTAGGTCAAATTTTACAGTAGCAAAACTTAGTTCAAGTTGATTAGTCGGAACGGCGGTTTCGAAATGAAACTCCAGGCACTTGAATCACCTGATTCCGATAAACGAGCGAGAAGATAAACTAGAATGAAAATCAGATCTGAAATCGCTATCAGAAAAATAGCGGATTAAATCCGATTAAAAGAAAAACGATGAACGGTTAAACGAACGGACGTTCGTTAACCAGGAATAACCGGTGATCACGTTCATTAAGACGAACGGTTCGGCGAACGGTCGCTAAACAACAAAGCCGGAAAATAAAACCGATCTAGGGTTTTTCGAAAAAAAACAAAACATAAAAAAATAAACCGAAACGGTTTATTAGAAAACCGAACCGGGCGAGGGTGGCGCGGCGCGGCGGCTACCTCGACGAGGGGCTCCGGCGGGGCGGCGGCTGGCGCGGGGCGACGGCGACACGGCGG
>NC_041383.1:800180775-800202536 GCF_002162155.2 Triticum dicoccoides | reverse complement strand
GGTGGCGCGACGGCGGCGCTGGGCGCGCGCGCGGGAGGGGCGGCTGGGCCGGCTCGGCCAGCTGGGCCTTGGCCCAGGCGGCGGGGCGCTGCAGTTTTTTTTTAATAAATAAATATCTCGCGCAGAAAAATGAATAAAATAAAATCTAAACGAACTCCAAAAATTATAAAGTAAATTTTCCCCGACTCCTAAAAATGAGTCAAAAAAATGAACTTTTACTCGGGGCCTAAAATGCAATTTTTGAAAACACGCATTTTTCGCTAAGGCAAACAAACTCCGAAAAAAAATTCAAAACTTGATTTATTTATTAAACCTTCATTTTTCCTAAATTCTGGGAAAGTCATATTATTCCCTCTCATATTTTTGGTATTGGAAAATTATTTGAAGATAAAATAAATAAAATCAAATGATCCTCTTTTCATAATTTGAGAGAACTCAAATACGAAAATTTCGAAATCTCCAACTCTCTCCGTGGGTCCTTGAGTTGCGTGGAATTTCTAGAATCGACAAATGCAAGAAAATATGAAATGCATGATGATCTAATGTATAACATTCCAAATTGAAAATTTGGGATGTTACACCGTGCATCTGCATGGGGTAGCTGACATACTATAAATCATTAAAAATATTTGTGAACATATTAAGAAACTTAAAACTAAAACTTAGAACACCATATGACAGAAAACTACTATTTAGAACATGTATTTGTGGTTACGTGATACACGTATCCTTAAATGTTGTGGACACAGTTTGTTGTGCCCGAAGCGCGGGGTTTGCAGTATGGGGTAAGTTTTCCATCGGCTGAGATCCAAGGTATCCATCCGCATAGCTTTGGATATAAATTGCTTATTACCTTGCGACCATGGTGCCAATAATTCGATTGTTACACGAAGGCTGATATGTACTACTTGCACTATATATTTTTTAGTATAGTTACCACTGGAAGAGATCCATTTTTTTAGTATTATTACTAATAGAAAGTTTTCACATATATAAGAGATGGACCGTTTGATATGACGCACAAACAAACAAACGACTAGAGGAACTACATGACAAACAATTAACTTTTGGAAGAAGAAATTCAATGAAATTCTGTTTTATCATGCATGCTTCAGAAGAGGTGTGACATGTCTTTTTGTTGCAGATTCATGTAATGACAACAGAATTTATTCAGTTGGGATGACACTTGCTCACCATCTTTCACTAAATCTAGTGAATAACCTCTTTGTGACGGCAGCGAATTTCATATTTGGAGACCTATCGAGGCATGGCATCACAAGGCCCAAAACCAAAAATGGATCACAACGACCCTCAAGTTAGAAACCTACCGACCCATTGTGATTGATGTTGGACTGTTGGATTAATAAAAAAAATCATCAGCAGAGTATTTGGAATATTTGAAGGAATCTGCCTTATTAGTCATATTTTTTATAATTGAAAATAATAAGTAGACCTTTTCTCTCATAATGTCGGTTTGTTTTCTAGTTGGCACTTCTAGAGAGATCATAGTCATCTTCCTAGATAATATAGATCTGACTCAAATACGCAATTATATATTTCAAAAATAAGGCACTTACATGACGAATAAAGCGGCTACTTGCATATATACTGAAGGTTCATTATATTTGAAGGCATAACAAGCAATCATTTGTTTTCTTTTTGGAGAAACACCGACATTGGATTTATAAAAGTGTCAATGGGATATATAGAACTTCATTTGAATCAAGACAATAAGAAATACTAAGTACCTCTTTTTTACAATGTGAACTGATGGAATAAAGCATATATAGTGGATGAGCTTCTCCCAGTATTGTCTATCACTTTTATCAACTGTTGACTCATTGGAATTTACTGACTTCCAAGACAAAATATACTCGGATGGCAAAGATTGCTGATGCCAAACTTGAATTAGCTAAAAGCAACTATAACCAGTAACTGAAATATGATCTTAACACGCTCGTGGATTAGCGGAGTTTACCTCTGTATTCTGTTTTCCCTTTTGAAAAATAGCACATTTAACTGATGCATTGTTCGAGCAATCTTCAAATCATTCAAAAAAAATCTGAGGCATTTTTCGGCCAGCCTCCTGAGTATGACATGATAGGTAGGCCCCTTAAGCAAGGAGAAGAAGCAAGCAAGCCCAGCAATGACGAGCGCGGCCTCCACAAGTCCACACAAACAAAACCAGCCAATCCGCCATCCTCCTTCCTCCTCTAGGGTTTTACTACGCAGCGCCGCCGTCTCCCTCCCCACCTCTGTCCCCCGCCGCCCCGCCTCCTACCCAGCAGACCACCACCGAGGCCAGAGCCAGCGGCCATGACCGGCAAGAAGCAAAAGTCCTCCAAGAAGCAGCCCAAGGGGAGCCGCTCGGCGCCGATGCTGACGCAGTGGCCGACGCAGGGAAGCGTCGTCGCTCTGGCGCCGCCAAGCGCCACCGGGCCGAGGAGGAGGAGTTCATGCCCTCCTCCATAAGCGTCAAGATCCTCTGCGACGCCCTCAAGCAGCAGCAGGAGCAGTAGGAGGAGATCCTCCACGTATTATTCAGTCTTCGAATGGCACAAATTATCATCCTGTGCAACTACATGGGCTAGCTGACGTACAAATAAATCATTAAAAATATTTGTGAACTGATTTAGAAACTTAAAACTAAAAGTTAGAACACCATATGACACAAAACTACTATTTAAACGTGTATTTGTGGTTACATGTACTTGTATCCTTATATGTTGTGGACACAGTTTGTTGTGCCCGAGGCGCCCAGGGTTTGCAGTATGCTGTAAGTTTTCCATCGGCTGAGATCCAAGGTATCCATCCTTCTAGTCTTGGATATAAATTGCTTATGACCTTGCGACCATGGTGCCAATACTTCGATTATTATACGGAGCCTGATATGTACTACATGCACTATATATTTTCATTAGGTACATGAACACCATTTTTTAGTATAGTCACCACTAGAAGAGATGCATTTTTTCAGTATTATTACTAATAGAAAGTATTTCACATATATAAGAGATGGACTGTTTTATATCACGCACAACAAAAAAATAACAATTGAAAGAAGAAATTCTATGAAATTTTGTTCTATCAGGCATGCTTCAAAAGAGGCGTGACATGTCTTTTGGTTGCAGATTCATGTGATGACAAGAGAATTAATTTAGTTGGGATGGCACTTGCTCACTTTCTTTCACTAAATCTAGTGGGTGACCTCTTTGTGACGGCGGCGAATGTCATATTTGGAGATCGATCGAGGTATATGGCGTCACAAGGCCCAAAACCAAAAATGGTCGAATGACCCTCAAGTTAGAAACCAATCGACCCACAACCAATGAGTTGTGACTGTTGGATTAATAAAGCCTTCACCCATCAAACCCTTCAGTCTCCTTGCGGATGGACGGTGCTTGGACACATTTGAAAACCTGTACTCTAGTAGTCTGATTACCACTATACTTACATTTGGGTGCAGCTTATTTGCGCAGGACATGTTTGACCAATTATGTGACCACGCAAGGGATAACGGGTACTTGTTGTGGGAGGACGCGAAGAAGATGCGGTTGATAGTGAGTGGGAGTTCCACATAGAAATGCGGGAGTTCCTCCGCAGGCAAAAATGATCCAAGGGAAGTGACCATCTGGAAAGAAGAGAAGATGCTACTTGCCTGAATATACCAATCCAACAGACAGGTCTTTAGAAGATCCAACTGCAGGAGGCAGAGTGGTAGTCTGGTAGATGTTGAAATCATTTGGACTCAACGGTTGTAAATCGAATGTAATCATATGTTTGATAGGTTCAGTCTGCAGTTTGCGCCATGCCAAATGTAAGTCACAGAATGTAGTGGATTATTCTGTTAGGCAAATCAAAATCCGATGAACTGTACGTGCTCCACTTCTCCAGTTCAGTTTTGCATGGAAGTTGCGTACAATTGTGATTAATCTGTGTCAATCAGTTTGGAACTAGACAAGTTTGCAAAACCGCATCGAGACAGGACTGACAATTTCGATTTTCAGTAAATTGGTTTATTATCTTTTTAACAAAATATATCCACACTCTGGTTTGTAGAGTTAAAAATACAATGAGCGTTCAATTTGATGTTCAGGCATAGGACACTATGAATATACCAAAGTTGAAATATGGCCTCACATTAAACGAGTGTTCAGTATAGAAACAAATTTATATTTAAAAAACTGGTTTCAAATATTTGAACTAAAGTTCCACTTTTTTTGTTCACAACATCGAACGACTCTTTGTGTTGACACCAAAGGTATCGCAATGGTCGTCAACTCAACCGGAGGCAAAACCAAAACCGACCGTCTTACAACTGAACCAGAGGCAAAACTAGCCGACAAAACCGGTTAACATGGTTGGCAACAAATCCTTCTGAGATGATTGTTTCCTTTTGTCATCCACATTATATTAACTAGAGAAAATGAAATAAGACTTTGCCTATAAATGTGTGTTTGGAAATCAGACTTATCCTTATCATATCCTATATCGTATACAAAGGGGAAGAAACACTTGAATATTATTAGAGTAGTAATTGTCATAGGAGACGATGCGAAAGGAAAGAAACATGAAGAATCTTTAATCTACACATAAAAAAGATGGTCGATAAGTTTCCAATACCAACAGTCGATCAAAGGCGGGTTTCCTACCTATTTTATATCAGTACACGCTTTCACAACCAACAACGGCTCCATTTTTAGATGGAAATACTCCTACACACTACGATTAGGCCTCAATAAATATTTACCTTTTTCATCGCTCAATCCATAAAACAGATTGGCCCATGAAGGATGCCATTATATATATGCCCCCATACACGAGCATGTCCTCCAAAGTTCATCGAGCAAACACACAAACACTGGACTACCACCGAACTTATCCCACAACTTTGTCAAGTCTTCTCTTTGAAATGGAGGGTGTTACAGTGTTGATTGTTGGTGTTGGGCCAGCAGGCCTCGCAACGGCAGCATGCCTTAGCCAATTCTCAATTCCTTATGCCATCATCGAGCGCGAGAGCTATAGCGCGTCACTCTGGCGCAACCGCGCGTATGATTGCCTCAAACTGCATCTCGCAAAGGAGTTCTGTGAGTTGCCACACATGTCATATCCTGTAGATGCACCAACATACATACCAAAAATCTTGTTTGTGAAGTACTTGGATGACTATGTTGAGCGTTTCAACATTCAACCAAAGTATCTCACCAGCGTGGAGTCATCCACATATGACAATGATGAAAAATGTTGGTCCATTGTGGCAAAGGACATGTCAAAGTGCACCACAGTCAAGTTCACGGCAAAGTTTCTTGTTGTGGCAAGTGGTGAGAATAGTGCAGAGTATATTCCAATGTTCCCTGGACTGGAAAACTTTCCAGGTGATGTTATCCACTCCTCAAGCTACAAGTCAGGCAAGCGCTACTCTGGCATTAATGTATTGGTCATTGGATCTGGCAACTCCGGGATGGAAATTGCCTATGACCTTGCGACACATGGTGCCAACACCTCCATTGTTATACGAAGCCCGGTACGTACGTGCACTATATATTTTCACTGGGTGCATGAACGCAAATTCTTAGTATAGTTATTAAGAGAAGAGATGCAATTTTTAGTGTTTTACTAATAGGAAGTATTTCACATAGAAAAAGAGATGGATTGTTTTATATCACACACAAACAACAGAAAGACAAGAGGAACCACATGACAAAAATTTATTTCTTGAAAGAAGAAATTCTATGAAAATTTATTTATCATGCATACTTGAAAAGAGGTGTGACATGTTTTGTTGTTGCAGATTCATGTAATGACAAAGGAATTAATTCGTTTGGGGATGACACTTTCTCACCGTCTTCCATTGAATCTAGTGGATAAACTCCTTGTGATGGCAGCATATTTAATATTTGGAAACCTGTCACAGCATGGCATCACAAGGCCAAAAATGGGTCCAATGACCCTCAAATCAGAAACAGGCTGTTCTGCAGTAATTGATGTTGGGACTGTTGGATTGATCAAAAAAGGCATCATCAAAGTAAGTATATCCTTGACATGACACAAATTTATAACATATGTTGATTCGATATGCCAAGTTATCAATGTATTTTTATCTCCTAAAGGTTCAAGGGAGCATTAGTAAGATCAAGGGCAACATAGTTAAATTTCAATGCAGTAAAAGAATGTCATTTGATGCAATTGTGTTTGCAACTGGATACAAAAGCACGACAAATATGTGTCTCAAGGTAATATAGCTTGTGTTTGAACATGTCTGAGTTTGTTTTCTTGGTGTAACCATTATTAAATCTGCTAACAAGGTCTATGTGTTTTTAATCCAGAATGGTGAGAGCATGTTAAATGGCAACGGACTGCCCATCCAAAAATATCCGAATCATTGGAAAGGTGAAAATGGGCTCTACTGTGCTGGGTTGGTGAGGAGAGGATTAGCTGGCATTGCAACAGATGCCAAGAATATCGCTAATGACATCAAATCTGTGACGGACTCTATGTCAAGATAAATCATCTTTTACATGTAGTTTACCATGGCAAGCATGCTAGAAGGTTGATTCTTTGAGAAATATATCCATTGTGTCACCTTTGTATCTAGCTTTTAGACAAGTAAATTTATGTTTATTTTAAGGTTCATATGTGCCCCGGAGAGAGATGTACTATTATACTATAATCAAGGGCTTTGTACTATTATTACGCGGAGAGATTTCTAATTTTGGTTGAACCTACAAGTGTGTATTATATTTTATTGACTTGAAATTACATGTGCAAAAGGCATGCGCTCAATACTCTATTATCTATACCAAAATCTCTTGTGGCGTGTTTACCCCATCAACATACAACTGTAGAGGTAGTAATCACATCAGCCTAAAATAAATGCATAGTTCACTACATCCATGGCCGGTACTGTAGTGCTATTTAGTCTTAGAATGGCACTAGTTATCATCCCGTGCATCTGCATGGGGTAGCTGACATACTATAAATCATTAAAAATATTTGTGAACATATTTAGAAACTTAAAAGTAAAACTTAGAACACCATATGACGGAAAACTACTATTTAGAACGTGTATTTGTGGTTACGTGTTACACGTATCCTTAGCTCTTTTGGACACAGTTTGTTGTGCCCGAAGCACAGGGTTTGCAGTATGCTATAAGTTTTCCATCGGCTGAGATCCAAGGTATCCATCCGCATATCCTTGGATATAAATTTCTTATTACCTTGCGACCATGGTGCCAATAATTCGATTGGTATACGAAGGCTGATATGTACTACTTGCACTATATATTTTCACTGGGTACATGAACGCAATTTTTTAGTAAAGTTACCACTGGAAGAGATCCATTTTTTTATTATTATTACTAATAGAAAGTTTTCACATATATAAGAGATGGACCGTTTGATATGACGCACAAACAAACAAACGACTAGAGGAACTACATGACAAACAATTAACATTTGAAAGAAGAAATTCTATGAATTTTTTTATGATGCATGCTTCAGAAGAGGTGTGACATGTCTTTTGCTTGCAGATTCATGTAATGACAACAGAATTTATTCAGTTGGGATGACACTTGCTCACCATCTTTCACTAAATCTAGTGAATAACCTCTTTGTGATGGCAGTGAATTTCATATTTGGAGACCTATCGAGGCATGGCATCACAAGGCCCAAAACTAAAAATGGATCACAACGACCCACAAGTTAGAAACCTACCGATCCATAGTGATTGATGTTGGGACTGTTGGATTAATAAAAAGAATCATCAGCAGAGTATTTGGAATATTTGGAGGAATCTGCCTTATTAGTCATATTTTTTATAGTTGAAAATAATAAGTAGACCTGTTCTCTCATAATGTCGGTTTGTTTTCTAGTTGGCACTTCTAGAGAGATCCTAGTCATCTACCAAGATAATATAGATCTGACTCAAACACACAATTATATATTTCAAAAATAAGGCACTTGCATGACGAAGAAGGCGGCTACTTGCGTATATACTGAAGGTTCATTATATTTGAAGGCATAACAAGCAATCATTTGTTTTCTTTTTGGAGAAACACCGTCATTGGATTTATAAAAGTGTCAATGGGATATATAGAACATCATTTGCATCAAGACAATAAGAAATCCTAAGTACCCTTTTTTACAATGTGAACTGACGGAATAAAGCATATATAGTGGATGAGCTTCTCCCAGTTTTGTCTATCACTTTTATCAACTGTTGACTCATTGGAATTTACTGACTTCCAAGACAAAATATACTCGGATGGCAAAGATTGCTGATGCCAAACTTGAATTAGCTAAAAGCAACTATAACAGTAACTGAAATATGATCTTAACACGCTCATGGATTGGCGGAGTGTACCTCTGTATTCTGTTTTCCCTTTTCAAAAATAGCACATTTAACTGATGCATTGTTCGAGCAATCTTCAAATCATTCAAAAAAAATCTGAGGCACTGTTCGGCCAGCCTCCTGAGTATGACATGATAGGTTAGCCCCTTAAGCAAGGAGAAGAAGCAAGCAGGCCCAGCAATGACGAGCGAGGCCTCCACAAGTCCACAGAAACAAAACCCGCCAATCTGCCATCCTCCTTCCTCCTCTAGGGTTTTACTATGCAGCGCCGCAGTCTCCCTCTCCACCTCTGTCCCCCGCCGCCCCGCCTCCTACCCAGCAGACCACCACCGAGGCCCGAGCCAGCGGCCATGACCGGCAAGAAGCACAAGTCCTCCAAGAAGTAGCCCAAGGGCAGACGCTCGGCGCCGATGCCGTCGCGGTGGCCGACGCCGGGAAGCGTCATCGCTCTGGCGCCGCCAAGCGCCACCAGGCCGAGGAGGAGGAGTTCGTGCCCTCCTCCATCAGCGTCAAGATCCTCCGCAAGGCCCTCAAGCAGCAGTAGGAGGAGATCCCCCACATACTATTCAGTCTTCGAATGGCACAAATTATCAACCTGTGCAACTACATGGGCTAGCTGACGTACTAATAAATCATTTAAAATATTTGTGAACTGATTTAGAAACTTAAAACTAAAATTTAGAACACCATATGACGGAAAACTACTATTTAGAACGTGTATTTGTGGTTACATGATAATTGTATCCTTATATGTTGTGGACACAGTTTGTTGTGCCCGAGGCGCCCAGGGTTTGCAATATGCAGTATGTTTTCCATTGGCTGAGATCCAAGGTATCCATCCGTCTAGTCTTGGATATAAATTGCTTATGACCTTGCGACCATGGTCCCAATACTTCGATTATTATACGGAGCCTGATATGTAATACATGCACTATATATTTTCATTAGGTACATGAACACCTTTTTTTAGTATAGTCACCACTAGAAGAGATGCATTTTTTCAGTATTATTACTAATAGAAAGTATTTCACATATATAAGAGATGGACGGTTTTATATCACGCACAAACAACAAAAAGACTAGAGGAACTACATGACAAAAAAATAAAAATTGAAAGAAGAAATTCTATGAAATTTTGTTCTATCAGGCATCCTTAAAAAGAGGTGTGACATGTCTTTTGGTTGCAGATTCATGTGATGACAAGAGAATTAATTTAGTTGGGATGACTCTTTCTCACTTTCTTTCACAAAATCTAGTGGGTAACCTCTTTGTGACGGTGCGAATGTCATATTTGGAGATCGATCGAGGTATATGGCGTCACAAGGCCCAAAACCAAAAATGGTCGAATGACCCTCAAGTTAGAAACCAACCGACCCACAACCATTGAGTTGTGACTGTTGGATTAATAAACCCTTCACCCATCAAACCCTTCCAGCTCCTTGCGGATGGACGGTGCTTGGACACATTTGAAAACCTGTACTCTAGTAGTCTGATTACCACTATACTTACATTTGGGTGCCGCTTATTTGCGCAGGACATGTTTGACCAATGTTGTGACCACGCAAGGGATAACAGGTACTTGTTGTGGGAGGACGCGAAGAAGATGCGGTTGATAGTGAGTGGGGAGTTCCACAGAGAAATGCGGGAGTTCCTCCGCAGGCAAAAATGATCCAAGGGAAGTGACCATCTGGAAAGAAGAGAAGAGGCTACTTGTCTGTACCACATGCTCCTTCATGTGAGGAAGGCCTGAATATACCAACCCAGCAGACAGGTCTTTAGAAGATCCAACTGCAGGAGGCAGAGTGGTAGTCTGGTAGATGTTGAAATCATTTGGACTCGACGGTTGTAAATCGAATGTAATCATTTGTTTGATAGGTTCAGTCTGCAGTTTGCGCCGTGCCAAATGTAAGTCACAGAAGGTAGTGGATTATTCTGTTAGGCAAATCAAAATCCGATGAACTGTACGTGCTCCACTTCTCCAGTTCAGTTTTGCATGGAAGTTGCGTACAATTGTGATTAATCTGTGTCAATCAGTTTGGAACCAGACAAGTTTGCAAAACCGCATCGTGTCAGGATTGACAATTTTGATTTTCAGTAAATTGGTTTATTATCTTTTTAACAAAATATATCCACACTCTGGTGTGTAGAGTTAAAAATACAATGAGCGTTCAATTTGATGTTTAGGCATAGGACAATATGAATATACCAAAGTTGAAATATGGCCTCACATTAAACTAGTGTTCAGTATAGAAACAAATTTATATTTAAAAAACTGGTTTCAAATATTTGAACTAAAGTTCCACTTTTTTTGTACACAACATCGAATGGCTCGTTGTGCTGACACCAAAGGTATGGCAATGGTCGTCAACTCAACCGGAGGCAAAACCAAAACTGACCGTCTTACAACTGAACCGGAGGCAAAACTGGCCGACAAAACCGGTTAACATGGTTGGTAACAAATCCTTCTGAGATGATTGTTTCTTTTTGTCATCCACATTATATTAACTAAAGAAAATGAAATAGGACTTTGCCTATAAATGTGTGTTTGGAAATCGGACTTATCCTTATCATATCCTATATCTTATACAAAGAGGAAGAAACACTTGAATATTATTAGAGTAGTAATTGTCATTGGTGATGATGCGAAAGGAAAGAAACATGAAGAATCTTTAATCTACACATAAAAAAGATGGTCGATAAGTTTCCAATACCAACAATCGATCAACAGTGTGTTTCCTACCTATTTTGTATCAGTACACGCTTTCACAACCAACAACGGCTCCATTTTTAGATGGAAATACTCCTACACACTAGGATTAGGCCTCAATAAATATTTACCTTTTTCATCCCTCGATCCATAAAACAGATTAGCCCATGAAGGATACCAGTATATATATGCCCCCATACACGAGCATGTCATCCAAAGTTCATCGAGCATACACAGAAACACTGGACTACCACCGTACTTATCCCACAACTTTGTCAAGTCTTCTCTTTGAAATGGAGAGTGTTACAGTGTTGATTGTTGGTACTGGGCCAGCATGCCTCGCAACGGCAGCATGCCTTAGCCAATTCTCAATTCCTTATGCCATCGTCGAGTGCGAGAGCTGTAGCGCGTCACTCTGGCAAAACCGCACGTATGATCGCCTCAAGCTGCATCTCGCATAGGAGTTCTGTGAGTTGCCACACATGTCATACCCTGTAGATGCACCAACATACATACCAACAACCTTGTTTGTGAAGTACTTGGATGACATTGTTGAGCGTTTCAACATTCAACCAAAGTATCTCACCAGCGTGGAGTCACCCACATATGACAATGATGAAAAATGTTGGTCCATTGTGGCAAAGGACATGTCAAAGTGCACCACAGTCAAGTTCACGGCGAAGTTTCTTGTTGTGGCAAGTGGTGAGCATAGTGCAGAGAATATTCCAATGTTCCTAGACTGGAGAACTTTCCAGGTGATGTTATCCACTCCTCAAGCTACAAGTCAGGCAAGAGCTACTCTGGCAAGAATGTATTGGTCATTGGATCTGGCAACTCCGGGATGGAAATTGCTTATGACCTTGCGACCCATGGTGCCAACACATCGATTGTTATACGAAGCCCGGTACGTACGTGCACTATATATTTTCACTGGGTGCATGAACTGTTCATAGTATAATTATTAAGAGAAGAGATGCAATTTTTAGTGTTTTACTAATAGGAAGTATTTCACATAGAAAAAGAGATGGACTGTTTTATATCACACACAAACAACTGAAAGACTAGAGGAACCACATGACAAAAATTTATTTCTTGAAAGAAGAAATTCTATGAAAATTTATTTATCATGCATACTTCAAAAGAGGTGTGATATGTTTTGTTGTTGCAGATTCATGTAATGTCAAAGGAATTAATTCGTTTGGGGATGACACTTGCTCACCGTCTTCCATTGAATCTAGTGGATAAACTCCTTGTGATGGCAGCGCATTTAATATTTGGAGACCTGTCACGACATTCCATCACAAGGCCCAAAATGGGTCCAATGACCCTCAAATCAGAAACAGGCCGATCTGCAGTAATTAATGTTGGGACTGTTGGATTGGTCAAAAAAGGCATCATTAAAGTAAGTATATCCTTGACATGACAGAAATTTATAACATATGTTGATTTGATATGCCAAGTTATCAATGTATTTTTATCTTCTAAAGGTTCAAGGGAGCATTAGTAAGATCAAGGGCAACATAGTTAAATTTCAATGCAGTAAAAGAATGTCATTTGATGCAACTGTGTTTGCAACTGGATACAAAAGCACGACAATATGTGGCTCAAGGTAATATTGCTTGTGTTTGAACATGTCTGAGTTTGTTTTCTTGGTGTAACCATTATTAAATCTGCTAACAAGGTCTATGTGTTTTTACTCCAGAATGGCGAGAGCATGTTAAATGGCAACGGACTGCCCATCCAAAAATATCCAAATCATTGGAAAGGTGAAAATGGGCTCTACTGTGCTGGGTTGGCGAGGTGAGGATTAGCTGGTATTGCAACAGATGCCAAGAATATCGCTAATGACATCAAATCTACGATGGACTCTATGTCAAGTTAAATCATCTTTTCCGCGTAGTTTACCATGGCAAGCATGCTAGAAGGTTGATTCTTTGAGAAATATATCCATTGTGTCACCTTTCTATCTAGCTTTTAGACAAGTAAATTTATGTTTATTTTAAGGTTCATATGTGCCCCGGAGAGAGATGTACTATTATACTATAATCAAGGGCTTTGTACTATTATTACGCGGAGAGATTTCTAATTTCCGTTGAACCTACAAGTGTGTATTATATTTTATTTACTTTAAATTACATGTGTAAAAGGCATGCGCTCAATACTCTATTATCTATACCAAAATCTCTTGTGGCGTGTTAACCCCATCAACATACAACCGTAGGAGGTAGTAATCACATCAGCCTAAAATACATGCATAGTTCACTACATCCATCCATGGCCGGTACTGTGGTGCTATTTAGTCTTAGAATGGCACTAGTTATCATCCCGTGCATCTGCATGGGGTAGCTGACATACTATAAATCATTAAAAATATTTGGTGAACATATTTAGAAACTTAAAACTAAAACTTAGAACACCATATGACGGAAAACTACTATTCAGAACGTGTATTTGTGGTTACGTGATACACGTATCCTTAGTTGTTGTGGACACAGTTTGTTGTGCCCGAAGCGCAGGGTTTGCAGTATGCAGTAAGTTTTCCGTCGGCTGAGATCCAAGGTATCCATCCGCATAGCCTTGGATATAAATTGCTTATTACCTTGCGGCCATGGTGCCAATAATTCGATTGTTATACGAAGGCTGATATGTACTACTTGCACTATATATTTTCACTGGGTACATGAACGCAATTTTTTAGTATAGTTACCACTGGAAGAGATCCATTTTTTTTAGTATTATTACTAATAGAAAGTTTTCACATATATAAGAGATGGACTGTTTGATATGATGCACAAACAAACAAACGACTAGAGTAACTACATGACAAACAATTAACATTTGAAAGAAGAAATTCTATGAAATTTTGTTTTATCATGCATGCTTCAAAAGAGGTGTGACATGTCTTTTGGTTGCAGATTCATGTAATGACAACAGAATTTGTTCAGTTGGGATGACACTTGCTCACCATCTTTCACTAAATCTAGTGAATAACCTCTTTGTGACGGCAGCGAATTTCATATTTGGAGACCTATCGAGGCATGGCATCACAAGGCCCAAAACCAAAAATGGATCACAACGACCCTCAAGTTAGAAACCTACCGATCAATAGTGATTGATGTTGGGACTGTTGGATTGATAAAAAATCATCAACAGAGTATTTGGAATATTTGAAGGAATCTGCCTTATTAGTCATATTTTTTATAATTGAAAATAATAAGTAGACCTTTTCTCTCATAATGTCGGTTTGTTTTCTAGTTGGCACTTCTAGAGAGATCCTAGTCATCTACCTAGATAATATAGATCTGACTCAAATATGCAATTATATATTTCAAAAATAAGGCAATTACATGACGAAGAAGGCGGCTACTTGCATATATACTCAAGGTTCATTATATTTGAAGGCATAACAAGCAATCATTTGTTTTCTTTTTGGAGAAACACCGACATTGGATTTATAAAAGTGTCAATGGGATATATAGAACAACATTTGAATCAAGACAATAAGAAATCATAAGTACCCTTTTTTACAATGTGAACTGACGGAATAAAGCATATATAGTGGATGAGCTTCTCCCAGTTTTGTCTATCACTTTTATCAACTGTTGACTCATTGGAATTTACTGACTTCCAAGACAAAATATACTCGGATGGCAAAGATTATTGATGCCAAACTTGAATTAGCTAAAAGCAACTATAACAAGTAACTGAAATATGATCTTAACACGCTCGTGGATTGGCGGAGTGTACCTCTGTATTCTGTTTTCCCTTTTCAAAAATAGCTGCATTGTTCGAGCAATCTTCAAATCATTCAAAAAAAATCTGAGGCATTGTTCAGCCAGTCTCCTGAGTATGACATGATAGGCCGGCCCCTTAAGCAAGGAGAAGAAGCAAGCAGGCCCAACAATGACGAGCGAGGCCTCCACAAGTCCACAGAAACAAAACGCGCCAATCCGCCATCCTCCTTCCTCCTCTAGGGTTTTACTACGCAGCGCCGCCGTCTCCCTCCCCACCTCCGCCCCCCGCCGCCCCGCCTCCTACTCGGCAGACCAACACCGAGGCCCGAGCCAGCGTCCATGACCGGCAAGAAGCACAAGTCCTCCAAGAAGCAGCCCAAGGGCAGCCGCTCGGCGCCGACGCCGACGAGGTGGCCGACGCCGGGAAGCGTCATCGCTCCGGCGCCGCCAAACGCCACCAGGCCGAGGAGGAGGAGTTCATGCCCTCCTCCATCAGTGCCAAGATCCTCCGCAAGGCCCTCAAGCAGCAGCAGGAGCAGCAGGAGGAGATCCTCCACGTACTATTCAGTCTTCGAATGACACAAATTATCAACCTGTGCAACTACATGGGCTAGCTGACGTACTAATAAATCATTAAAGATATTTGTGAACTGATTTAGAAACTTAAAACTAAAAGTTAGAACACCATATGACAGAAAACTACTATTTAGAACGTTTATTTGTGGTTACATGATACTTGTATCCTTATATGTTGTGGACACAGTTTGTTGTGCCCGAGGCGCCCAGGGTTTGCAGTATGCAGTAAGTTTTCCATCGGCTGAGATCCAAGGTATCCATCCGTCTAGTATTGGATATAAATTGCTTATGACCATGCGACCATGGTACCAATACTTTGATTATTATACGGAGCCTGATATGTACTACATGCACTATATATTTTCATTAGGTACATGAACACCATTTTTTAGTATAGTCACCACTAGAAGAGATGCATTTTTTCATATTATTACTAATAGAAAGTATTTCACATATATAAGAGATGGATTGCTTTATATCATGCACAAACAACAAAAATACTAGAGGAACTACATGAAAAAAAAATAACAATTGAAAGAAGAAATTCTGTGAAATTTTGTTCTATCAGGCATGCTTCAAAAGAGGCGTGACATGTCTTTTGGTTGCGGATTCATGTGATGACAAGAGAATTAATTTAGTTGGGATGACACTTGCTCACTTTCTTTCACTAAATCTAGTGGGTGACCTCTTTGTGACGGCGGCGAATGTCATATTTGGAGATCGATCGAGGTATATGGCGTCACAAGGCCCAAAACCAAAAATGGTCGAATGACCCTCAAGTTAGAAACCAACCGACCCACAACCATTGAGTTGGGACTGTTGGATTAATAAACCCTTCACCCATCAAACCCTTCCAGCTCCTTGCGGATGGACGGTGCTTGGACACATTTGAAAACATGTACTCTAGTAGTCTGATTACCACTATACTTACATCTGGGTGCCGCGTATTTGCGCAGGACATGTTTGACCAATGTTGTGACTACACAAAGGATAACGGGTTCTTGTTGTGGGAGGATGCGAAGAAGATGTGGTTGATAGTGAGTGGGGAGTTCCACATAGAAATGCGGGAGTTCCTCCGCAGGCAAAAATTATCCAAGGGAAGTGACCATCTGGAAAGAAGAGAAGGTGCTACTTGTCTGTACCACATGCTCCTTCATGTGAGGAAGGCCTGAATATACCTACCCAGCAGACAAGTCTTTAGAAGATCCAACTGCAGGAGGCAGAGTGGTAGTCTGGTAGATGTTGAAATCATTTGGACTCGACGGTTGTAAATCGGATGTAATCATATGTTTGCTAGGTTCAGTCTGCGGTTTGCGCCATGCTAAATGTAAGCCATAGAAGCTAGTGGATTATTCTGTTAGGCAAATCAAAATCCGATGAACTGTACGTGCTCCACTTCTCCAGTTCATTTTTGCATGGAAGTTGCGTACAATTGTGATTAATCTGTGTCAGTCAGTTTGGAACCAGACATGTTTGCAAAACCGCATCGAGACAGGATTGACAATTTTGATTTTTAGTAAATTGGTTTATTGTATTTTTAACAAAATATATCCACACTCTGGTGTGTAGAGTTAAAAATACAATGAGTGTTCAATTTGATGTTCAGGCATAGGACAATATGAATATACCAAAGTTGAAATATGGCCTCATATTAAACGAGTGTTCAGTATAGAAACAAATTTATATTTTAAAAACTGGTTTCAAATATTTGAACTAAAGTTCCACTTTTTTTGTTCATAACATCGAACGGCTCTTTGTGTTGACACCAAAGGTATGGCAATGGTCGTCAACTCAACCGGAGGCAAAACCAAAACTGACTGTCTTACAACTGAATCGGAGGCAAAACTAGCCGACAAAACCGGTTAACATGGTTGGTAACAAATCCTTCTGAGATGATTGTTTCCTTTTGTCATCCACATTATATTAACTAGAGAAAATTGTTAAGTATGTATTTTGTACTGCACGTGTTGGAGTTGTGGCCCACCTCCAGTTTTGTATAATTGGGATAGAGGCTTTACCTTGTATTATATATGCGTGCACCAGCACCCTAATTAATACATCGTATTACAAATCATCTGTCTATGTTATCAGTTTTTAGGTTTTAATCCTCGCCTTCCGCCGCCGCCGCCGCGCGCTTCCTCACACCGCCGCCGCCACCCAGCCGCCGCTGCCCGTGCGTCTCCCGCGCCAGCCGCCGCTCCTCTCTTCCTCGCCAGCTCGCTAGCCCCGCATCGCCGCATCGCGTCAGCCCGCATCGCGCCAAGCCACTAGCCGCGCGCTCGCTTTCCCGCTGCCGTGCCTCTCTTTCCTGCTAGCCGCCAAGCCGCCGCCGCTCAGCTCTTTCTCCGTGTACTGGGCGGCTGCACGTCCCATGTTCTACTCCACGCAAAGACAAATTCCATCATCAAGTACTACTTCACGTCATCTCCTAGTACTGTTGCGACTAGTTTGATCAGATTTGTTTTTCCTTCGATCCCTATACCCACTGCTACGCGCCTGCTGCTGCATATCTGCCAGCCCCGCGCCCCGTGACCTGCTGCCGCCGCGTCCGTTCTCACTGCCGCCGCTGCATCTTCGTGTCGTCGCTGTTGTTGCTGGACTTAGCGAGAGCGATCAGAGATGAGGTCGAGCGAGAGAGAGAGACGGAGGTAGACGAACGAGAGAGAGTCAGTTTTGTGCTGCCACCAATTGCGCAGCGTTTTCTGCTCTTACCTTTTCTTTTTTTCTCTGTTACAAAATTGGAAACGACTAACTACCCCGGCCAGCTCGCTGTGATCCGGATTGGCCGCGCCATCCCGCAACCTCCAGATGCACAAGCGCACTACGCTGACCGGGTTAACTATAACAGAAAGAACGGAGCGAGATCGTGCGTACTGCACGTCCCCATCTACTACGTGCATGCTGCATGGAAGTGTCACATCTGTAGGCATGCAATGTTTATTTTAAGCAGAAAACTACATTAGCCTATGACGTGAGCTTAGCATGGCTAACATTTCTCCCCCCTAAGCTCAGCGTCCTTTGCTAATTACCTTCACATGCAGAGAAACGCCCGACGAGCTCCTCGATGGACATGGTTTTCAGATCGATCAAGGATTCGATCGCCATGGCCATCGGGCGGTACCTCCACGGCACCACTCGGAGAAACTTCTGGACTGCCTTGTGCTCGGTGACAGGGTCGCCATACAGCTCCAGGTCGGCGACGAGGCCAGAGAGCCGCAGCCCGAAATCCTCGACGGACTCCCCGTCTTTGAAACGGAGATCCTCGAACTCCCGCCGGCGCACCTGCACCTTGGCTTCACGGGCGCGCTCGCTGCCCATCCGCATCGTCTTGATGGTCTCCCACGCCTTCTTCGCCGTGTCCTTCGCAGCCAGCACACGCGGCATCTCCGGCGGAACACCGGTGAGGATGATCTGTAGCGCGCGCCGGTCGTCGTTCTCCTCGGCGCCGTCCTCGATCACCGCGGTCCAGACGCGGGCGACTTGCAGCTTAACCTGCATCACAAGCGCCCACTCCTGGTAATTGGTACGGGTGAGCATCATGGACGTCCCCGACTCCTCGCGCACGACGGCTCCACCACACGGAGTTCGCTGCTGCCGCTGCCGCTGCCGGTGAGACGCGCGATCGGCGCCTTGGACGTCGGCGTCTTCGGCGGCGACTTGGTCCCGGTCTTGCTCATCTTCTCCTCCTCGCTATCCGACATGGTACGCCGCGGATCGGACACCGCCGGCCACCGGAGAGTGGATCGAACACCACAGCTCTGATGCCAATTGTTGTTGCCGGACTTAGCGAGAGCGATCAGAGATGAGGTCGAGCGAGAGAGAGAGACGGAGGTAGACGAACGAGAGAGAGTCAGTTTTGTGCTGCCACCAATTGCGCAGCGTTTTCTGCTCTTACCTTTTCTTTTTTTCTCTGATACAAAATTGGAAACGACTAACTACCCCGGCCAGCTGCTGTGATCCGGATTGGCCGCGCCATCCCGCAACCTCCAGATGCACAAGCACGCTACGCTGACCGGGTTAACTATAACAGAAAGAACGGAGCGAGATCGTGCGTACTGCACGTCTCCATCTACTACGTGCATGCTGCATGGAAGTGTCACATCTGCAGGCATGCAATGTTTATTTTAAGCAGAAAACTACATTAGCCTATGACGTGAGCTTAGCATGGCTAACAGTCACCGCCGCGCGGCGCCTCTCCGCGAGCGCCGCCGCCGCTCCCCACCGTCGCCGCCGCCGTCGCGCAGCGCCTCCTCGCGCGCGCCACCGCCGCCGCCGCCGTGCAGCGCCTCCTCGCGTGCGCCGCCGCCGCCGCTGCCGCGTCGTGCCTCCTCGCACGCGCGCCGCCGCCGCCCCCTTCCTCTTCCTGCCGCTTCTGATGCGTTACATGGACTTTCCGGGCTACTTTACCATCTGCGGTGGAACCGCTCCACCGGCCGCACCGATCCAGTCGCGTCCTCCCGCACCCGCCGGGTGTTACCCGTTGTCGCCACCAGCGCCTCCCCCGCAGCACCCGCAAGGGAGAGGGGGCCGACGCAACCGGCGTGGCGGCGGTCGCCGCCGCCTGCAGCAGCAGCAGGCCCAGGACGTCGGGGGGCGCCGCACTATCAGCAGGCTCTCCCCGCTGGCCACCAGGCGTTCATCGGCGCGCCCTTCCAGCCGACTGGCGCCGGCTACGGCGCCCTCCTTGCGCCGCCGCCTCTCGGTGGTTATGGCCCGCCCGTCCCGGCGCCGCCCGACGGGGGCCTTCCGCCACTGCCGGTACCTGTGCCATGGGACCCCACCCTCCTCGCCGCCCAACACTCCGCGCCGTCGCCAAGTAGCACTGTCGGTGGAGGCGATTGGTACATGGACTCAGGTGCTACTGCGCACATGGCAGCTCATCCCGATAACCTAACCTCCTCCACTCCCGTTCACACACCCACTCGTATCACCGTCGGGAATGGCTCCTCCTTACCTATTACTCATATTGGTAGCACTAGCTTTCCCTCCACTTCCACACCCATCACTATGTCTAATGTTCTTGTTTCACCTGATTTAGTCACGAACCTAGTTTCCGTTCGTCGTCTTACTCGTGAGAACCCACTTACTGTTGAATTTGACGGTGCTGGCTTTTCTATGAAAGACGCCCTTACCCGGACGGTCCTTCACCGATGTGACAGTCCCGATGAGCTCTACCCCGTGCACGCTGGCGCCTCCACATCCACACCCGTCGCCCTTGCCGCCGGCGTTGACCTTTGGCACGCTCGCTTGGGTCACCCCAACCACACGGTCTTACGTCAAATTCTTAGGAGTTTCTCTTTCTCATGTGATAAGCTCGACGAGCACTCTTGTGAGGCTTGTCGCTTAGGCAAGCACGTTCGTCTTCCCTTTAGTGCGTCTTCTTCAGTCTCTACTTTTCCGTTTCAATTACTTCATAGCGATGTTTGGACATCTCCCGTTGCGAGTAACACGGGCTATCTATACTACTTGGTGATTTTAGATGATTATTCTCATTATGTGTGGACTTTTCCCCTTCGTCGTAAATCTGATGCTTTAGCCACACTCAATGTCTTTTATTCCTATGTCACCACCCAGTTCGGTCGCCCCATACTCGCATTCCAAACTGATAACGGAAAAGAGTTTGATAACGTTGCTTTTCGCACACTTCTTGCCTCTCACGGCACCACCTTCCGTCTGACTTGCCCCTACACTTCCCAGCAGAACGGTCGCGCCGAGCGCATTCTCCGCACTCCTAATGACTGCGTTCGCACATTACTCTTTCACTCTAACGTGCCCGCTCGGTTTGGCCCGATACCCTCGCTACCGCCACTCTCTTAGTTAACATTCGTCCGTGTCGCCCTCGGTGGAACTACGCCCCTCACCACCTTCTCTTCGGCACACCACCGTCCTATGATGGTCTCCGCATCTTCGGGTGTCTCTGTTACCCTAGCATCGCATCCACCACGCCACACAAGCTCGCACCATGATCCGTCCCATGCGTCTTCCTTGGCTACCTTCCTAACACCAAAGGTTACCGGTGCTATGATCCTATCACTCATCGTGTGTATACCTCGAGGCATGTGTACTTTGTCGAGACGGTGTTCCCTTTTTTTCAGGTTCCTCCGGTTTCAGCCCCTTCGGCGCCGGGCCCCGCGCCCCATTCGTGGAGCGATGCGCGGCGGCATCCCCCAGTGGCCCCCCGGCACGACGCCCTCTGCCGCCACCACCTGGCTTCATGACTCCCTCCCACGAGGTCGAGTCCGAGCGGGCCCCCGGGTCCCCGTCTCCCTCATACGAGGTTGAGCCCGGCACCCCGCCCGCCCACCCTGCGACAGGCTCGACGTCACCCTCACCCGTCGCCTCTTCCGCCGCCGGCTCGGCCGCCGCTGCTGCTGCCACGGCCCCCACCGCTGGC